>NW_022990599.1:0-26798 GCF_902827175.1 Gymnodraco acuticeps | reverse complement strand
CTGTGGTATATTTGGACAGTTTGAATGCTGCCTATCTGATCTTATTTCATGGTATTTATAAGCCTTTTCCTCGAGGTGTGGACTGTATATTGTATGCGCCATGCAATGTGATATTTAAAACAACATTAGTGTGTGCAAAATGAAGTCTTAAGTGTTCATATTTTCTGCTATTCCTGATTTAGATCATAGTAAAATAAACACCTTTCGCATAAATACTCATTAAACGAGGTATTTTAAGCGTAATCCAGAGCGTAATTCTTTATTTTCTGAACAAAACGTTCAATTGAGAAACCAGAAGGACACTAAAGAGCCAAGGCCGTTTCCATAAGTAAAAATAACGCATGCTCAATTATCTATATCAGCTTCAACTAATGTTTTCCTTGGCTTAACATACGACCTTCAAACCCGCTTAAGTTTCATGAATATTGGTCCAGTGGCTGTAATCCTGCTGACAAAGAAAACAGTTTACTGCCTAGGTGGAGGTAATAAGGCACATTAATACGTGTATGCACAGATTTTGAAAACATAGAAAGCAGGATGTTAGATCGACCAATCAGCTTGCTCACCATGAAGCTCCACACTGTACTTTTCTACATTTTGGAGGTTTGCACATCTCCTCTGCAAGCTTCTCTGTGTAGGATTGCGAAGGCGTTTCGATTTATCTCCACAGAAAGATAATTGCTTGGAGTCTAAACTTTTCTCAGCAGGGTTTTAGGACTATGTGGATCTGACTATATCATTTCTATATAACAACCACTGCATATTTTTTTTATACAAGGGATGTCTCGTTTTCATGCATCTCTGCAGAAAGATAATACATTACATGTCAGTTGTTAGACGCTTTTATCCAAAGCGACTTACATACTCAGTACTGTGGGCAATCCCCACAGGAGCAATTCGGGGTGAAGTGTCTTCAAGAACACAACGACATGCTGACTGCAGTGGGGTTTGAACCTGTGACCCCCTGATCCAAACACCAACGCACTAGCCCACTGCGCCACACGCCTAATAGAGTCTGAAGATCTCTCAGTTAGTTTTTTGGGGATAACTTAAACTAAATCATTTCCATATGACATACTATTTAACTAATTAGAATCAAGACTTTTTGCAACTTGTGAGCCATACTTTAATGCAGCTGATTCAACGCAGATTAGCAGCAATTCAAAGGTGCTTTCTGTACCCTAATGCTTTTTTGCTTAAATGTAATGCAAACGTTATGGGGACTAACACAGTTATGGAAATGTTGAGCTCTTCTGTGTTAGGTGCTGTATAACTGTCAGAAATGCTGACTGATATGGTTGAGCAGTGGACAGCGTCAGAATACATTTAAGAGTGTACGTGCGTGACGACGCCCGATGACTGTGCTGCGATTTATCCTCCGGCTGAACACTCCTGCCACTTCGTCTGCACGCCTGCTGCATATATTATCTTTGCATGTTATTTGTGTCCAAGTGACCGCATTTGAAAAGGTTTCCATGAATAAGAACACGCATAGGAGTGAATTCCTGCAAGAAACACGATGACCAGCTCCTCGCAAACATGAAGAGAAAAGCAAAAGACTGAAGAGGAAGCGGTGAGAAAGTCGTTTAGGGTCACTCGAAGTAGATTACTGAAGAGGGGCTGGTTATAACGAGAGGAATAGAGGAACAAAGGATGAAGGAGATGCAGTAAAGGATGGAGAGTAAGAGGTTGAATGAGATGAAATTAAGGCAGAGGCTAGGAGAGAGCAGGTTCGAGGGAAAGGAGAGAGGGGTGTTAAAGAGGTTAGGAGGTAACAAAAGCAGCGGTGAGTGAGGAGGAGAAAGGGAGGATTAATAGGAGATGAGTTTAGATGGAAGAAATCAAAAGAGCGAGGCGTTTAGAGGCACTTCAGAGAGATGAGGTTGAAAAGTGCGGCTCTGCTAAGAAGAAGGTTTCCTGCAGATCCTTGAGAAGTCTAAAAAAGCATTCAGCTAAAAATAAGGCCATATTAAAATATATTAAATCCAGCTCAAACTTAAAAATGCTAAGACATATTGCCAATTAAACTTTCTGAATAATTTACAGAAAGCCTCTTGCATTCATTTCCTAGGAACCATCATAGATAACCAACAACACTCCTATTTGTTTGCAGGGGCGTGATTCACAGAGCAGATGTCTACAAGCGAACGACATATGGGGAGGTGCAAATTAAATTAAAATTCGCTATTCAACCATGATTTTGGATACAATGCACAGTGTTTTCTGTGCAGGCAGTGTTTCAGATTATTGATATTGATCCAAAAGGCATTTAAAGGCTCTCAAAGAGTCTTAAAGGTGTCCTATCATGCAAAATGCACTTTCTGATGTCTTTTATACATCAATGTGTCCCCGGTGTGTCAGGGAACTCACAGAGTGTCAGAAAATAAAACCCTCTCTCTTTTCCTCCGTACCCACATCTCTAAAAACGGAACTGATCCAGCCGAGAATCATCCATTCTCTAACAGGGCTGAAATAGAGGGATATGAGGGATGTCTAAAATGCATGATCTGTTTGGTATTTAGAGGAAAACACATAATAGACATGTTTTTAATATATTTGTATATATCTGAGACCCATAATATATGCCTGAAAATAGCAGACTTTCATCGGACTTTCCTTTAGCTGCAGGAACACTGGGATGTCCGTGAATAACGTTCCATAACCAGTGCTTGAATTGGGCCGGTACTCACTGGTACGCAGTACCGACACTTCTGATTTTTACCCATGTGGTACCGGCACTTCTTACTGAGTACCGGCAAGGTGCCGCTGCTCAGTAAAATGCCGATACTCAGCCGCCGGCGCCACATCATGACACTTGACAACAAATATGCCCAGCCGGCGGCATGATCTCATGACGCATCTATGACGCGCCGCAGCGATAGACTAGAGCAGAAAAGACATCACATAACGTTAGCATTTCGAAAATGTTAGCGTGGCTTAATAATAGTGCGAAAAGACAGCGGTTGTCGCCGGACAAGGATTCCCTTTCTCCTTTCCTGCTGAAAGATGGTGAGTGTACTCAGGGACGAGGAGTCATTGAACCAGCCGCCAGTAGCAGTCAGGCTTTACTTTCTTTTATATCCATAAAGAAAAAGTAAATCTGTTTACAGTTCTGTTTCATATGGATGTTGAGAGGTATCCATATATCTCTTCATTTTGCTCTCAAAGCACCAGATTGATGCATCTAACTTGAAGATTAAAAAAATCTTCCCGAGGGAGCATGCCCCCGGGCCCCCCTAAAGGGTGTCAGGTCCACTCCCCATTTATAAAAATAGCACTTTACCACTGCACCCCCTCTAATCTCCGATGCACCCTGAGTCATTTTGTTTAAGTGAGCCTTTCTAAAATATACAGTAAAGAGACAAACCCACCAGCATTATAGGATATACTATGACTTATAAATAAATTGACTTGAAACAGTTGCTGATTTAGAGTACTGGCACTTTTTTTTATTCCAATTCAAGCACTGGCCATAACACTGCAATCCCTCACAGTGTGCTGTGTGCATGTGATGTGTCAGGAGAGGGTCCCACAGAGGTAATTGAATCAGGACTTTAAACACCAGGGGAACAGACCCGGGGCGAGGGGGGGAGGCACAGCTGGAAAAGCAACAGCCAAACATTTCAAAGTAAAATCAAGGGAAAGGAAACACTGGGGAGTGACTGCGGTGTCCAGAGAGCTGACTGCACACGGCCCTGCAGGTGCAACGCTGTTATATTCAAAATACCCCATGAGTTCTGACTCTTTTCAGCCCACCGCCGCCCAATATGTCTTGGTTTGGTTTTATGTAAACTACAATCATAACTGTAATCGTCCATCACGGTGTGAAATGATGAGTGAGAATTGATTCAAACGGCCCAGACAAGCAACTGAGATAATCCACAATAAATAACTCTAACAACCGCACTGTTCTTCCTGACTGGAAAATGTTACTGTGGAAGAAGCCGAGTTTAAAGTGTTGTGTTTGTTTTTTATAACAGGGCTATCAAGCAAACTACTGCTATTATAAAGAGGAAATTGGCCGTAAAAAAGTTCCTTCTGCTACCTCGTGCCTCAAAGGAGGGAGGAAATCTAGAAGTAGAGGTTCATGCGGGAGCGGTGTGTAAATAAACATAAACAACCGTGTAAACGAGCCCGCCTAATGGGGATAAGAAGTTGGTGTTAGTCGCCCGTACAGCTGGGCCAGACTGTTAATGTCGGCACTTTTTCTATTGGACGGGACCCTCTGGCTGCCTCGCACAATTATGTTATTCTTCTGGGGCCGGGAGTGTGGGCGCTTTGTGAGACTGTGTCTGGAGGTGATAAAACAGCACATAAATAATGACTTAATGATCGCCTCCGCCCTTTCCTGTAATGATGACAATGGAGCTTTCCGAGCGGGGTGATCCACATGTGGCCTCCAGGTGTTCTCAACCCCACCTCTGATACTTTTAACCTCCCAACTCGACATGCACGTCCACGTTTTACTTTGCACATCCATCTATAGAAAGAATTATTTCCCGTGTGTGCATTCATCTTGTTGCAAATGTAGAAATATGCAATCCAATAAGTCTGAAAGCTTTCTGTTCTCAAGGGAGTGACACAGTTGGATGATCCGCATTACTCAACCCGTCAAGCTGCGTTCTTGAGTGTGTGGAAGTGTTAGAGCCATTTTTCCTTTTGTAATTATTGTCTGAATGTTGGGCTTAATAATAATATAAATTAGATTATACTGTAAATTATCGGCTATTTTTGTGAGTCACATTATGGTTTAAAATGCATGAATTTAAGGCTCACTTATTATTTGTTATATGTGCGTCAGTATCACGTGCATGGCTATGCCTATATGGTAGATTGATGGGACACAGCTGGGGGTGATCGACGGGGCAACGGAAAAGTCTTTTGACCGTGTTCTTTTTGTTACTTTGGAAAATGATACACTTTTTAGTTACTATGAAGCGAAGAAATGTGTCCTCCTGTATGCACCGTGTGGATCAATGAATAAAGCTCATCTGATTCAACTACGATCTCCGCTGAATTGTTAGAGGTGGCTATTCAATTGTAGACAAGGATCAAGACGCCACCACAGGAAGTGTGTGTATGAAACAGAAGCGGAACAAGGGAATATAGAAAAGAAACTGGACTTTTTGACACAATGGCGCAGAAATTAGAGGTTCGGCAAAATTATAGTCGAGCCGCTCAGGAACAAATAACTATAATTGTTTCTCGTGGGTTCTGCTGCACTGCTATACAACGAAAGCAGAACATCCTGTGACTGCTCTGCAATTAACATCCGCTCCCCCTTCAGGGTAATCACACTCTGCGGCTAAATATGATGATTTGATCAAGATCGTTTGTGCCTTTTAAATCCTTTTGCCGTCACTTAACAGGCTTTCCCAGGTACTGAAAGGCATCATTTCGCCTCAGGAGTTCAGGGGACAATCTGAATGTCATCAACTCACAAGAGAAAAAGATGACTAAGAAGCACTAAAGAGTGAGAATCTAAGATGAAGCGGAGTGACTGTAACCTGCCAATTACTGTAATTGCCTCCACTAGAAGTGATGGACCCTGGACATCACACAAATGGGTGCAATTACAATAAAAAAACCTGTAACACTTTAGTAAATCTGGCTTTTGCAATGCGTTTTAGTGTTTCATCAACCGAACTGTGTTTTAAAAGCACCGAAACACTCAATAGTTGTATCACGCCAGTTTTTGACTAGCTGGAGTTTGCACGTTTTTCTTTAATGGGATTTGTAGTGTCGGCATATAAACACATCTACAAACTGCAGTTGTGGACAAAGACTGTAGCCTGCTAACATGACTTGTTAATGTTAACGTATGAGTGTAATCTTCCACCATATGAACAGTTTGTATACAGATATGTGTGGTCCAGCTTCAAATGCATTTCTGCCTTTTCATCTTCATAACCACAGTTGTGATATTTTCAGGAGAACAAAGCAAGAAAGCCCTGTTTACAAACATTCCTATGTACGCCTTTACCGAGAAGAAACACATTTGCCATGATAAATTGTTTGTTATTATATATGGGGCCCGGTGGGGGGTAGAGGGGGAGACAGCGTGGGAGTTAAGCTCCGCTGAGGACAATGATGGGTGTCAGAGAGACCTGATCCAGGAAACAGAAACCGCTGGTGTTTGAGCCCGTTAACGCACAACACCGGCCGTAAAACGGAACATTTACTGTCCTCCAGTCCCAGATACATCCCTGCACTCTGACCTTCACATATCAGACGAAGGGAGAGGGACGATTATATCCCTCTGGGGACGACTGAAGTGTTGTATTAATATTATGGTACATAGCGCAGTGAAGAGGTGAGTCGAGCTGAAATAGGGTTGCGGTAAAAAAGGGAAAAACATCTCCATTTTCTTTCAAATTGATCCAGAAAAGTTTGCAGATCAGCAGTTTTTTTCAGCACTAAACAAGAGAATCTATCTTTCCACGCACAATTACCGCCTGAGCATCGGCTACTTGACGGTCTCTAGCAACAGTTTCCTCCTCTCAGTGTGAGATACAACTCCCCTTTGTGTGCTTTTCCAAAGTCAATAAAAAGACGACGACCCTGCCCTTAGCTGCTGCAGAGAAAGGAGTACTTCTCTACCCACAGAGCCTTTGGGGAACAGCGCAGAGCACAAAATAGATCAGGGTGCTGCGGGGCCTTGCTTTACAGGGGCAGAGGTCTATTTTTAATGACAACAAGAGCGCTGCAACAAAGTGTTGTGGTAGGGCAAGTCCAGAGGAGATTCATGCTCTGCGTAGGAGTTCCTCCCTCGCTGAGCTCTGCAACAGCTTGAATCCAAAACAACAGAAACGTTTCCAGCAATAACATATATTTCATACTGATTTCTCTGAGCACATCTCGGCGTATCTTCATTAAGGAAAACCAGACAGTTGTCTTTTCTTCTTTAAGTCTCTCGTCCCTTCTTTCTTTGCACACCTACATGTGTTTCTCCTTGAAAGCACAGCAAGAAGGAACAGGTCATGTGTGGTGAGCTTAAGGTCAACAAATGGGGTCAGTCACATCTCTGAGAAAGTGAAACTGGATCCTTTCCTCTCGTTGACCCCCGGAGGCCCGACACACGCACCTGAGAGCTCCTCTTATTTGTACACAGAGATGTTTTAGTTACTGCTTTGACTCGCTCTGGTTTGCTTATTATTGGGGGTTCGTGTATTGATATCATCTTTCTGTGAACTCATTTTGAATGTTATCAGGACATTAAATGCATGTTATCAAGGTGCATATGCAACTTCTTTAAAGGTTGGAGTTACCTAAGGTTTTGGTGTCAAACTATCTGGTTATAAGTGGGAAAATATCCCACCAGGGGTCAGGGTTATGGGGTTATTACGTAACCTGGCGTAACTGAGATACTGTATGTGACGTGACTTTGCTTACGTAAACTATGTCTGTTTAAATAAGTCAATGTTGACTTTTGGTTTCACACCGGGCACAAACTCCAGCCTCCTGGGGTTTGTTTGACTCTCCCAGCCTAAGACGTCTTTATTGCTCTGTATACAATGTCACACATAACTACTAAGTGACTAGATAATGAAAGCATTTTAAACATACTAGTTAGTGTAGCAGTCCCCCTGACCACTGATTATGACATTTTAATTGGCTTATTTCATCTGAAGTTGGTGCTATTTCTATCTCTCCACCTCTATCTCCGTCTTTATTATACAATGCTGCACCTTTAAAGTTAATCTCTCCTGTTCAGGCAACACAACGGCAAAGGGTGTGTGTACACTGGGTTGTGTTTTTTGAGGCACTTTGGTGTTGAGCCTTCTCTTAGACAGAGGAGGGAAAAACATAAACCTCATCCCAGAGAATCTTAAAACAATCCTCTTCAGTCCCAACAGGGCAGGAGAGGAAGCACAACTCTTGAACGTAACTCACTTGTTTTGAGGGAACACAATAGAGCCAGAGCTGAGAAACACATTCATGTTTCATGAACAGCATGATACGGGCAACACTGTATATGGAAAGACAGGCAGGCAGGCAGCACCTCCAGAGTAACTCCAGTATCACTGAGGCTTAGTACCTGGCCTAGACTTTAACAGACTTAATGTTCCATAACAAAATATCCCTTGAAACTCACATTGTGTTCAACAGTATTAAACTCCAAATGACCATTTCCTCTCGAGTAATGAGCTGAGAAGAGTCAGCTTAGCGTTCTGTAAGAGTGTAATCTACAAAATAAGGGTTTGACCGCTGGCAGAGAGCCAGGCAGGTTTCTAACTGAGGGCTCATTCTTCCTGATGGTTAGGAGACATTATCCAGCAGGAATAACAAGCGGCGTGTTATTCACTGCTGGTGGTTTGGATCAGACCACACATCCGCACCTTCAGAACTGAGGCACCATTGTGTCTACGAGCAGGGGTAGACCACACACACACACACACACACACACACACACACACACACACACACACACACACACACACACACACACACACACACACACACACACACACACACACACACACACACACACACACCCACACACACACACACACACAAACCACCACCACCAGTAAAGTTCACGACTCACGGGTCTCCTGTCTGGAGTGTGTGTGCAGTGTTTCTGGGAAACAATACAGCAGGTGTGTGTGAAGGAGAAACCACGCAATTGTGTTTTCTAACTTTTCTTTCAAGGGCGCAGGTTTGGTTCAAGTCAAAGGTCTCCCAATTACTTAATATGTAAATTGCTGCATTTTTAATGTGGCACCTACCAAAAATAACATTTGGGTACCTTGTTAGAGACTTTAACTTGAAAAATATGCATTAAGGGGAAGTGTAGAGTAGAGATCCAGCCACCTCCTGCAATAAGGAAGAGGCAAAAGAAGCTCTTACATCCTTTACTTAACGAAAAGTAGAAATACAGCAATTAAAAATACAGCCAAACAAAACAGAAAATCCTAAATATACTATGCACGATCAGGGCTCGACATTATAAATGGCCCGCTGGCCCGGAAGCACTATTTAGACACCCCGGGCCAGCATAACGTACTTTCCACTTGCCCACTCGGGCCACTAAAAATATTGTTTAAAAAAAATGTTTCCTGTGGTATTGGTATTTTGACTGTTTCGTTTATCAAAGCTACAACATAGTGTTTCGTGAGTCGCTTGTCGTTGTTGGGTGAAAAGCAAACAGCTGTTTGCTGCGCAGCGCGAGCAGGCTCCCGTGAGCGGGAGCGCGCTCCTTCACTACAGACTATCGCGCCACCTAACCATTCGCCAAAATGTTTTTAATACCAGCGGTAACCGGCCAAGCGCCGAGCAAAAAACAATCTTCAAATAAAAGAAAGTCACCGGAGGAGTTAAAGGAGAGTGACAGGGAGCATGAGAAGAAGAGGGAGAGAAAGTTTCAGCTTGATCGATGGAGTTGGCTTCTAGTGGTGCAGTGACGCGTCCTAAAACCCTTTTATAATCTATCGATTAGATTTATGATTCGAACATTATAAAAGTAGGGTAGACATGTGGAGATTATCCAGCTGAACAAAACGTGCATTTATCAAACAGGTTTGTTTTCCACAGAGCTTATTTCCAGCTATTTTCCAAAACCCTGTGGAGAAATCCCATTGCTTTTTGTGGAGGGAACCAGCAGCTTACTTCCTGGTTTTAGGATGCGTCACTGGCTGCACCTCTCAATATGATGCCAATATAAGGTCTTCTGTCGGCTCTGTACATCTATGCCGACCTATGCTGACAAGTGAGTGAAGAGTAGAAAATATAAAAGGTATTGGCTTTAGGGAAATGTCCCAGCAGTTTAGGATAATGAAGGATCTAATCTAATCTATAGCCATTACATTTCTAACTCCTAATGACAGGAAGGCAGAAAGTGCATTATACAAATAATAATACTCATAATAATAGCAGACATTTTTTAACAATGACCACAATATCATTATTTTAATAAACCAAATGTGAACAATTGAGGAAAATGAGGAAGAACTGATTATTCAAATGTTGTAGTACAAGTACAAATGTGTTAATTTTCTTCATTATTAGTCGATTATTTTTTGGACGAAAGCTACAATGGTGGAGCCAGTGATAATACAATTCCACCGGACCGGAGTGCCAGTGGCTTTTTACCCTTAATGTCTACCCCTGATCGATGCATGCATAGTGGATAATATCCTGTATATGTGTGCGTCTCTAAAAGATAAATCTGAAGGGTGATGAGTTCATATATTTTTAGAAAAGAGGAAAGTGACACAAACCTATCTACTATCTAATAAAGACATCTGTAAAGTTGAGGAAAAAGACCTCAAACTGCAAACAACCCTACACTTTTTAGCGAGATGCAAAAAGATCGTGAACCACAAAGCTCATTATATGTTTTTTAATGCATCTGAGTGTGTGTAGTGACGAGCTGTCAAATAAGTTCAGCAGAATAAAAAGAATGTAAGAATTATAAATTAGTGTAGAGGAAACTTCTGTGTAGCATGCAGTGGAGTCACCGACTCAGGAAGGAGACACGGGAAGAGTCGGAGCTTTGATGTCAAACCACTGTGATTTATTTGGAGTTGGTACCAGAGTATTCACATCACAAATCCAAGAGTCAGAGGTTCTGACTCCACGGTAGAGTTGCCACGTCAATTCTGGAGAGCCTCTCTCTTGCCAGCCCATCTAACTGGTTTCGCAGAGAGTAAACAACATATTTGAGGAGATAGCCTAAACAGTGTGGGAACACAGAGCTACTTGCCTCGGACACTTATGACCTCGAAGATTTTACCTTGGAGTCCAGAAATACAGAGAAGGAAGTGTCCCAGTGTACCCACAACACAGACCATCTGTATCCCAGTATTGACCGGTCACAGAATGGGAACAATAACATTATTGGCTAAGCCGCCTGTGTCCTTAAAGAAGGTAAACAGACATCGAGGTTTGTCCTGTATGTTACTAATTGGCGTCTTATGATAATTATTTCCATAACAATTAGTATTGATGGAAAAAACTGAAATGAAATGCAGTCATTTTCCAGCCATGTTTGCAGCCTGAGAGGTGAAACCCGGGGCAAAGAAAGCTCCACATATTGCTTTGACTGCAAGGCAGGAATTGAAAGCGACTCAGGAGAGCGTATTGACATTAGTGGTAACAACATTTGACTTTTAGAGTGCTGACAGTGTACTGGAGAGAGATTTTAGTGTCAAAATAAAAAGTGGGGGAGACATGCCCCCTTAGTGTACCTCCATTTGCCTTACTGTCAGTTCCCCCTTCTCTTTCTGCCTGAGTCTCTTTCCCGTCCTGCGTCTGTCGGTCCCTCTCTAAGGACGGCTCTGACAGATGGATCCAGCAGACAGATGCATCTTGGGAGCGACTAGACAGCCGCCTCTCCAGAGAAACTCGTCGGTGTATTCCTAACAAGTTCCCTGGAACACGCTCTGCCTATCTGCTCGTCAATCCTCGACCCTTCTATCTCTACATAATTCCTCTTTCTTTCCCCTCTTTCCATTCATAAAGCAGCGCAGGTCCTCTTTGTGTCAGAAAGTTATTATCTGCTCACCTCTATGTCCCCTTTATATCTCTCCTCTAATCTCTCTTCCACTCCCGTTTTTCTTGCCAGGCCAAAACTACAAATATCTTTTCAGATGTTATCGCAAACTTTCATATAAGGTCGGATAAAAGGAAAATAGCGCGCTCGGTTCATTCATCAGGGGAAGCATCCTCTTGTATCTTGAATATTTATTTTTCGAGGATATTGCTCTGATTAGCACTTCATAATGATTTCAAAGTAGAGATAAATGTTTTCATTTGCAGAAGATTAAAGGATTTTCTGCATGTATATCCTCTCATTGATCAAATTACAGCTTCTGCGGCGCGCTTCAGATGGAGCTCTGATAGTTATAAACACATCTCATCAAAAGAGCTTCTTATCGTAAATGGTTTGCTCTGTAAAGATAAGAGGCTGCGATGTGTGTCCCAGGAGGACAACTCAAGCCAGCGAGAGACAACATTACCTCCTGCAGATATTAAAACTTACGGCAAGTACAACATCTCACAAGTAAACAAACAGGAAGCAAATAGGATGCAGGCTGCTGGTAAAACAGCGACGAGTGTCAAAGTCTCGCAGTCCAGTTCTGCTCTAAGAGGAACAAGCATCTCCTCTAAAGGAGAAATATACGAGCTGAGTGCCACTATCAAATGATCCTCTCATTCATGCTTCACAGTCATTCATCTTGCAGGGAAATACAGCTGGGTGCAGAGGGGAAGGAAAGTGTGTTTCTCTGTGTGTTTGGAGTCATTTCTCCCTTCAAACGGCCCTGTGGCGCTCATTCAGTCAATAAACAAAAACCAGCCGAGCCTCTTCACTCCTTCTTCCCTAAACATCTCTCTTTTCACCTGGTTTCCCCCCGACTCATTACACCTTGTCTCCTCCTCCTCCCCTCGCCTACAACAAACTCCAAACTTAAATAAGTTCACAATAATCGCTTCTCCCTTTGTCACAGAAGCCTGGATCCATCACTGTGTAACCTTTTCAAACATCCTCTTGGCTTGATCCCCAGAGAGGAAGAGGCTTTGGGGATTATTTAATCGTGACCCACATAGAGTCTTCTTCCTGTACGGCTGGGGGAATAGACAGATTCCTCTGCTCTGCTTTTTGAGGTTGGGACAGCGCTAATGTATAACAACGCAGGCGAGTGAAGGCTGCTTTAATTCCCTTTGACGTGCGGACATGAAACTGGATGTTTTACTCAAACCACAGACATCCACTTTTGGATCCAAGCAGCAGAAATAATGGTGCATTCAGGATCACATAACGCCGCCTGTGCTACACCGTGAACTCAAATGATTTCCACACCTGCCCCTGTGCTGTATCTGCTGCTTAGCATGCAGTGTGAAATGATAACAGCCTCCCCTGTGTGCTTTACAAGAATCTGTCCCACCAGAGAACGGCTGTGTTTCCACTTTTTATCACTTCATTTCCACCTCTTTGCACAAATATGTCCTCATTATGTTTGCGTGTGTCCTGTTTTCACTTTAACAGCCTGTTTCCAGCTGTGCAGCATTATAGGATCATATTCCTCGCAGAAAATAAAACGCAGAGCTGACCTTGACAGAGAGATGTTTATCCGAGCTGCAGACTTGTGTGCAGATAAACAGCTATGTTATGTTGAGTTGCATTGTGCACCCCACTTAATAGCTTCCTCGCAAACTCTATGGCAACCGTCGCGACCCTTTGACCTTTCGAGTGCCCTGGATGATAAACTTTCATTATGCCAACATTATCTGTTTTCTGTGACTGACAGGGCACTCAAACCCCTGCAGGACACCTCGGAGTATCCATAGCAACTGGTGGAAAAAGAAAAGAGTTGTTTACGAACACCCTGGAAACTTTCTCTGTTATACAAAGGTCAAACATGTATCTGAAAAGCCGCTAAATAAGCACAAAATCACACAAAAGATGAATTTGCGTCCCGTCACATTTGGGATGATTCTCAGGAGAAATGAGAAGAGGCTGCAGAACAAGGAGATAATGGTAAAGTGGTTGTGATGTATAAAAAGCCTGTGGTGTTGACAGGACAAAGCACAGCGGGGAAGAACAGCAAACCTCTGCAGCTATTGTTTACAAGTTTACTCACAGCCAGTAAATCATCCACTGAGGAGAATCTGTGCAATACACTTTGTGAGGCAGTGTGTGCACGGACAGAGGTGGGAAAAGTACTCAGATCTTGTACTTGAGTAAAAGTGGAAGTACTCAGATCTTGTACTTGAGTAAAAGTGGAAGTACTCAGATCTTGTACTTGAGTAAAAGTGGAAGTACTCAGATCTTGTACTTGAGTAAAAGTGGAAGTACTCAGATCTTGTACTTGAGTAAAAGTGGAAGTACTCAGATCTTGTACTTGAGTAAAAGTAGAAGTACTCAGATCTTGTACTTGAGTAAAAGTGGAAGTACTCAGATCTTGTACTTGAGTAAAAGTAGAAGTACTCAGATCTTGTACTTGAGTAAAAGTGGAAGTACTCAGATCTTGTACTTGAGTAAAAGTAGAAGTACTCAGATCTTGTACTTGAGTAAAAGTAGAAGTACTCAGATCTTGTACTTGAGTAAAAGTGGAAGTACTCAGATCTTGTACTTGAGTAAAAGTAGAAGTACTCAGATCTTGTACTTGAGTACAAGTAGAAGTACTCAGATCTTGTACTTGAGTAAAAGTGGAAGTACTCAGATCTTGTACTTGAGTAAAAGTGGAAGTACTCAGATCTTGTACTTGAGTAAAAGTAGAAGTACTCAGATCTTGTACTTGAGTAAAAGTAGAAGTACTCAGATCTTGTACTTGAGTAAAAGTAGAAGTACCAGAGTGTAAGAATACTCTGTTACAGTAAAAGTCCTGCATTCAAAATGTTACTCAAGTAAAAGTACAAAAGTATTCTCATCAAAATATAGTGAAAGTAGCAACAGTAAAAGTAGTCGTTGTGCAGATTGGTCCATTTCAGAATAATATATATGATATGTTTTATAATGATTGATCATGAAAGTGTTCTCAAAGCTGGTAAAGGTGCAGCTAGTTTGAAGTACTTTGTATACTGCAGGGTAGCTGGTGGATTTACTCCAGGTGGAACTAAAGTCTGATTCAACACTTGATTATATTTCACATTATTCATCCACATCTGTGAAGTAACTAAAGGTATTAAATACATGTAGTGGAGTAGAAGTACAACATGTACCTCTGAACTGAAGTGGAGTAGAAGTAAAAAAGTAGCTAAAAAAGGATAATTAAGGAAATCAAAGTAAAGTAGAGTCTCTCAAAATTGTGCTACTTACTTTACACCTCTGCATGTAACCATTCAACCTGACCCTTTGTGCATGGACACACTCTCCCGTAGCTCCACCTTGCTGCTGTCGGATAAATCAGTAACCAAAGGGCCTCAAAGAGCACAGGGTGACGGCTGTTTGCTCTACACGTGCATGATAATGCCTTTCACTTTCCCTCTCACAGCGCCGACCCCCCGAGGAGACGCACAATCACAAAGGTCGACCACAATGGGCTTGTCATTCAATCGGTCGCCTTGGCAACACAGACATCCCGCTGAGACCACCGGGGTCATTTTCATCAGGGACCCCGACCCCCCCCACCCCCTCCGGCTGGGACTAATTGCCGTGTTTGTGCTGGTGTGCTGTGTCAAATTCCCCACACAGTGCAAATATCAATCAGGCTAATCATGTGCTTTTCACTATACGCTGGAATGTGAGGCTGGTATCGTTTTACTGCTGCTCCTCCGCATCTGCTGCTCATCACTGATATGACTTTATGGGGCGAGAGCAACAGTGATAACGTCGTTTAGAATTTATGTGCACTATATTTATCCACCTGCCAATTATTTTCTCAATTAGCGCAGTAATTGTGGTCATTAAAGTGTACAGGACAGTTTCCCCAAAGCCCAAGGTGACACTTTTAAATCTCTCGGTGCATGCAAGAGACAGTCCAAAACACCAAGAAGTTTAATTTACTTTAACACAATATCAAGGAAACTAATATTCACATCTGAGATCCAGTTAGTTGTTTTCAGCCTTTCAGACTTCAAGTAGTTGCCAGTGCATTTTTTCAATTAAACAACATAATCTACTAAGTCTACAAATGTCTAAAGGCAATGTCTTCAAATGACCTACCAGCCGCAGAACTATGTACCTTGAGTTTACAAAGATTTAAACAGAGACAAGCATTAAGTCTCACATCGATAAGCTCCAACGAGACAATGTTTGGAGTTTATTTAGCTTCAAAAACAACCTCATCTGAAACTAAAACAGTTGCAGAAACGGATTAATCGACCAATCGTTGCAACTGTCGTTTTATCTCTATGTTGTTTCTCAGCTGCAACTTTTGCCAAAATCAGTTTTTCCTGTCTTTTCCGGGGGGGTTTCAGCATCCGACGTCTAATAAAAGCCTGTAGTCCAGAGTAATTCTACCATCTGGATGAGGGTCCCTTTTCTTCCATCGCTCGGCACAGTGCGACAGGACAGACGAGCCTCATCATCCTCGTGGGTCTGACTGAGGCCAGAAGATCAGAGGAAGCTCACTGTGCAGCTTTCAAGCCCCGGAAAAAACAAGCACGACCAAAACAACCAGCAATAACTCTCGATGAAAGGGACAAGCTTGTTATGGACACAACATCCCTATTTACATGTTCCCTAAATAGGTGTTTGCCTCTGGCTTAAAAGAAAACAAATGCAGAATAAGTGACTAAGTGGTTAATCACCAATCAGCCAATCAGCACGATCAAGAATGGAGATTAGCATTCTGGGCCGGGGAGAGCCAAGGACAGAGCCGCAGGGTAATTGAGGGGAACATGAACCAAATATATTATCTCTGCACCTACAGCACAAACACAGCTTCACCATCGGCTGTGACTAATCTTCTTCACACACAAAGTGACGCTCTGACGATTCGACTTTTGTTAAAGAGAAAGGCCCGGGTTCGGTTGGAATGTAAGAAAAGTTAAAAAAAATGTATGCTACTTCTGAAATCACTTTTTTTTTTAAATAGTTCTACAAAAACCTCCAAGGACTCAGCTCTGCCTCCATTGTGTGGAGAGGCTGAGGTTGGAGGTGTTTCAGTTGAAGGTCTGAAACTCAACAAAGAGATTTGCAGAATAAAAGATCCAGTCTCTTTCATTAAATGGGAAAACATGTATGAAATGCAAGTGTTAAACTCTACACAATCTGCACGTCTCAGAAAAGGGCATCTCCTTCAAAACAGTGACAGCAAGAACAAGAATCATCAGACAAAGGTCAAAGCAAAAGCACTGCTGTGATTCACACAATTTCCCAATTTTCTTTTCAGGTTTCTTTTCATAACCATAAGCAGTCGTATATGTTCCATGCCAACTCATCTATTTGCTGCAGTAAATGCATGAGACGTATGCTAAAGAGACTATTGATTAAAACACCAGACTCCAATCCGTTTTCAAAAGATATTAAAAAATAATTTGTAGTCTAGAAATAAATGCTGATGGGGATGTGGAGATGGCTGCACTCTGCCAGCACCACCAAGTGGTCAGACATTGCAAGACAACATGCAAAAGTTCCAAAACTGATCATTGATATTCTCAGATTTTCCATGTGTGCAATAGTGTATGGATCCTGTGAGACATATTTAAACTTTTCCTAACTTGTGGTTTCACTGTTAGATAGAGAGAATACATTGACAAGCTGTAAGACTCATGTGTTTATTTCCAGGAGAGCACCTCGGCTTTGGAAATGGATGCAGAAGCCCGAGTTAAATCTGAATATTATTCACAATCCATAATAAAATCCACTCAGTCTTACCAAGTTAGATGCCCAACTCCCGGTCATCTATAGGGAACGGAGCTGCGCGTGTTGTCCCGCTGAGAGCTGGGAAAGAAAAGATGAAGATGATATATCCTCCGTGTCTTTCCAGAAATCTGTTAAACTCCTTCTCTCCTCTGCACAGATCCCTCTGCTCCCTCCGGACTCCTCGGTGCTATTTCTGCTTCCCCAGAGCAGCGCTGTGTCCCGGTGGCTCCGCGGCGCACGGGTTGTAACCGGACACCGCACTGTCGCGCTGCGCCACAGACAATGTGCCTCCGCTCTTTAGGGGAGGGGGGAGAAGCCGACACGGGTGCCAAAGAAGCGACAGCGCAGAACAGAACTGTCCTTCACCTGAAACAGGGAGAGCTTGTGTGCTAAAAGGGAGAGAAAGCCAGTGGATGTGCCCTCGCTTCTCTCTCTCACAGCTGCGCAGATACCGCGCACGGTGCAGACGGAGCAGTGCGCGTCCTCTCCACAGAAACGTGGCACAGCTGCCCTGCAGGTGGAGCTCAGGAATACACTGCCGAGACCACCAGTCAGAGCCACACGTGGGCTGAGACCTGGACGGTTTGAAACTATTTACGCGTCTGTATCTTAGTATGATGCCCAAATCCACACTGGCACCAAGGAAGTAGATCTCAGATTTGCTCTGGCTTCATGTCTGCCAAATCATTGGTTTCACAATTCTATCTTTGGTCATCGGTGGAAGAAGTACTCAAATATATTACTTAAGTAAGTAAAAGTATAATACTACATTATTAAAATACTCTGTTACAAATAAAAGTCATGCATGTGGAGCTCAGGAATAAAATGCTGAGACCACCAGAGCCACAAGTGGGCTGAGACCGGACACTTTTAACTATTTACTGTACGCTTCTTTACTATGATGCCCACACTGACAAGTAGATCTCAGATTGGCACTAATTTCATGTCTGCCAAATCATTGATTCCACAATGCTTTCTTTGGTCATGGGTGGAAGGAAGTGTTCAGATCTTCAGAGGTGGAAGAAGTACTCAAATACATTACTTAAGTAAAAGTAAAATACTACATTATTAAATTCCTCTGTTACAAATTAAAGTCATGCATTTGGAGCTCAGGAATAAACTACTGTGAGATCTGGTCAGTTTTAACTATTTGTTTACCTAAATATAATGTCAAATATCCAACTGACACCAAGAAGAAAGTAGATCTCAGATGTGCACTGCATGGCATTCATAATATTGCTTCAATAAAAGCACACACATCAAGTACCGGTAAAGGTTCTCATTATGCTCAATGGTCCATTTCAGAATAGTTCATTACCAGATTATAATTACTGATGCATTCATTTTACTTTTTCAGTAAGAGAGGAGCTACTGTAATGACTTTATAACTGCTAGATAGTTTAATCGACAGTAATATATTATATTTCATACGTTTATTATATGTGCAAAGCAACTGAGGCTGTGGAGCAGACATATCAAGTTGCAGAAAATAGAAATACTATCAAAATCTAACTTGAGTAGACTAATTTGCATTAGTGCTGTGATCTTTTGCTAAATTATGAACCATCTAGAGAAGTAGCTCCATATATGTCTGGAAAAAACTCCCCAAAATCTGCAGGTCTACTGCAACGCTCACTTCTTAAATCAAGGCTGAAACTTTTGTTTGTCGCTGCCTTTAAAAAAAAAAAACGTTTTAATCTCCTACATCGCTCTGGGTGTTGAGGGACTGTCATGGTTGACACGTCTCATCAACGTTGCGTGGAAGTCGGAAACGGTACCAAAGGAGTGGCAGACCGGGGTGGTGGTTCCCCTTTTCAAAAAGGGGGATCAGAGGGTGTGTGCCAATTACAGAGGCATCACACTACTCAGCCTCCCCGGGAAAGTTTACTCTAAGGTACTCGAAAGGAGGGTAAGGCCGATTGTCGAACCTCAGATTGAGGAGGAACAATGCGGATTCCGTCCTGGTCGTGGAACGACGGATCAGCTTTTTACTCTCGCAAGGATCCTGGAGGGGGCCTGGGAGTACGCTTATCCGGTCTACATGTGTTTTGTAGACTTGGAGAAGGCGTATGACTGAGTTCCCAGGGAGTTACTGTGGGAGGTGCTGCGGGAGTATGGGGTGAGGGGGTCTCTACTCAGGGCCATCCAATCTCTGTACTCCCAAAGCGAGAGCTGTGTCCGGGTCCTCGGCAGTAAGTCGGACCCATTTCCGGTGAGGGTTGGCCTCCGCCAGGGCTGCGCTTTGTAACCAATCCTGTTTGTAATATACATGGATCGGATTTGGAGGCGTAGTCGTGGGGGAGGGGGTCTGCAGTTCGGTGGACTAAGGATTGCACCACTGCTTTTTGCAGATGATGTAGTTCTAATGGCTTCATCGGTCTGCGACCTTCAGCACTCACTGGATCGGTTCGCAACAGAGTGTGAAGCGGCTGGGATGAGGATCAGCACCTCCAAATCTGAGGCCATGGTTCTCAGCAGGAAACCGATGGACTGTCCACTCCAGGTAGGGAATGAGTCCTTACCCCAAGTGAAGGAGTTTAAGTATCTTGGGGTCTTGTTCTCGAGTGAGGGAACAATGTAGCGTGAGATGGGCCGGAGAATCGGAGCAGCGGGAGCGGTACTGCAGTCGCTTTACCGCACCGTTGTGACGAAAAGGGAGCTGAGCCAGAAGGCAAAGCTCTCTGTCTACCGGGCCATTTTCGTTCCTACCCTCACCTTTGGTCATGAAGGATGGATCATGACCGAAAGAACGAGATCGCGGATACAAGCGGCCGAGATGGGTTTTCTCCGCAGGGTGGCTGGTGTCTCCCTTAGGGATAAGGTGAGTGAGTCATCCGGGAGGGACTCAGAGTTGAACCGCTCCTCCTTCGCGTCGAAAGGAGCCAGTTGAGGTGGTTCGGGCACCTAGTTAGGATGCCACCTGGGCGCCTGTTCCAGGCACGTCCAGCTGGGAGGAGACAGAGGGGTAGACCTAGGACCAGGTGGAGGGATTATATCTCTTCGCTGGCCTGGGAGCGCCTTGGGACCCCCCAGTCAGAGCTGGTTGATGTCCAGTGGCGACTGGTCATTAGGGGCAGGTGGAGCACAGCCCCACCTAGTGTCAGCAGAAAGTATTCAAATAATGATTACAACAAAATGCAAAAAATAAATTAAAGTATATTTTAAGATCATGTTTAATCATCTGATTCGTCTGTACATTGCTGTTTTAGTCTGTGTTCTTCTAATTAGTGTCTACAGTGTGTGCCTATTGAGCTGTTGAGAGCCATGTGGGACAAAACCCGATCTCACTGTCTAAGTGAACGGTGACTGTAAAAACTACACTGCGCATGCTCAGAGTATTTTCCTATTTAATGTGTGTGGCAAAAAATAATGACCATAGGGGCAAAGAGCTGCCATCCCCACCATACGTCATCTCACATCATTCAGAGCTGATTGGCTGTAAGTACGTTTGCCGCGAAAAGTGTGGTGTGTGAAGAGTAGGAGAGAGATGCGTCCTAAAACCAGGAAGTAAGCTGCGCATGGCTTCCCTCCACAAAAAAGCAATGAGATTTCTCCATAGGATTTTAGAAAATAGCTCAAAATAAGATCTGTGGGAAACGTACCTGTTAGATAAATGTATGTTTTGTTCAGCCGGATAATATCCTACTTTTATCATTTTCGAATCATAAATCTATCGATTAGATTTATGATAGACTTTTGAAACTACAAGAAGATAAGGAGGACTTTTACAAAAAAGTAATAGAGATTTTGGTCCAGAAGGATAGGCAAATGGACTTCATCTTCAAGTCAAGGTAAGACCACAATTTTATTGAAAATGGGATCTTACTAAGAGAACAATTCAATATTTAAATGATAAAATTACATTTTTTGGGTATCCTTCTGTTGAACTGTCTGTTAAAATTAATTGAAGCATCAGACAAAAAAAGCTTTTGAAAATAATATTATATTTTGATTTAGGTCAAAATATAATATTTGTAAACCTGAAGTCAGTGCCAGTGCCTCACCAGCCATGAACCTCTCTGCAGAAGCTTATAGACATCTAAGTTGTTTGTGCCCCACCACTTTTGCACATATAGAAACGCCACTGTTGATGTCGCCAGGGAAAAGAAAGTTTGGGGCTCTCTACTGGAACTGCTACCTCCGAGACCCGACCACGGATAAGCGGGAGAAGATGGATGGATGGATGGATCGCACTGCAACTTTTATTCTTCTATTTACTTGTCATATTCTATTAGAGCTCTTTATTGAGATTTTTTATTATATCCTTTTGAAATGTCTGTTTTTATGCTTTCAACGTTTTCTGTTGTTTATAAGAGTTTAATCCCCTGTGGTTTCTCTTTTCCAGGGAGGTCAGAGATCAACATCAGCCTAAGAAAAGCACCCACTCCTCGGGCATTTGAATGTTAAACAGGAAGTACAACTCATGTAGGACAAACAGTAACACTCTTGACATTTAAAAAACCCTTTTCAATCCTCTAAGTGTTATTTTAAGTTCAGCAGCAGAGAATATCCTATATGTGGATAAAGTGTATTGCTATGCAGGGCCCAAAACATTTCTTTATCAGAGATAAGAGCAGAGAGGGTGATTCTCCCAGAACAGCAAATTGCTCCTTTTAGAAAGTAAATATGTCATGTCAGATATGAATAGTGTGAGCAGAGGGGAGATGCAGAGCGACAGCAGCGTGTTGTTGTGCCACTGTGTTTTTTTCAATGTGACATCCCCCCCCCCGTTCAATTACCTATTTATCCTCTGGTGAATGAGGAGTGTGGTACACAGCTTTAAGGCTCTGACAGCAAGTGTGTGTCTGTCTTTTTGACTGACAACCACAGCCTGTTAATACGCCTCTTCATTCAGCAGGAACGTGCTCCTGTAGACCCTCATCTATATTAAAATCAGGTCATTTTCATAAAAATGTAGCTACCCACAAAGCTGAGATTTACATTTCAAGTGGCCTTCCCGCAACTCTGGGAAATGCGTGGGTAACCTTTCTTTTCTCCGGCTGTGCAGAGGGAGCCTTCTTCAAATATCACAACAGATTGGATGAAGGTGCGGCGCTCCGAGGGCTCCGAGGGCGCTTGATAGAATAAACTGGGTTACCTAATGTTAGTTAGAACATCATCAAATGTAGTTTTTCAACCGCTGAGAGTGAGGTGACCTCCACAACTTTTTCCTTTCTACTAGAACAAGTGCAGACTCTGTTCTGATGTACAATACATGTTTTATAGAGAGGCACTACTCCTTTCAACATCTCCACTTCAGTCGGACTTTCCTTCACCAAACTTTACATTTTCATTCCAGTCTATCATCTGAAGGTTTTTACAAAGGTTCATTTATCATTCATAGCCTGATTTATGCTACATTTTATTACTAAAACATTGATTTTTTTCCATGGCTGTTGGCAGTTTTAAAAAAAGTCATACAATAGAGAGATATCCAACATTCCCTCAGTACAATTATTTGACTCTAAGATGTCAATACAATAAAACAAGGATTTCGAATGTGGCTTTATCCAATGTTCACATCTCAGTCCTGGAAATGAGCACCGAAAACAATCCCTTAATTGAAGTAGTCAACGGAGGCGTGTGGCGCAGTGGATAGAACCTTGGTGTTGGGATCAGGGGGTCACAGGTTCGAACCCCACTGCAGTCAGCATGTCGTTGTGTCCCTGGGCAAGACACTTCACCCCAAAATTGCTCCTGTGGGGATTGCCCACAGTATTGAGTATGGAAGTCGCTTTGGATAAAAGCGTCTACATGTGATGTAAAATATGTATTTTCAAAGTAGATACGATAAAGTAAAAACGTTACCCTATTCACCTGTAGTGTAAAATAACACACTGATGTGATGCCTGACAAAAGAAATCAAGCTGACACTGTGTGTGTGTGTGTGTGTGTGTGTGTGTGTGTGTGTGTGTGTGTGTGTGTGTGTGTGTGTGTGTGTGTGTGTGTGTTAGAGATGTTAAGATTCACCGATTCGCATCGGTGCACCGGCATAAACGTTCAAGATGCGAGTGCACCGGTTGA
This sequence comes from Gymnodraco acuticeps, assembly GCF_902827175.1. Taxonomy (NCBI): domain Eukaryota; kingdom Metazoa; phylum Chordata; class Actinopteri; order Perciformes; family Bathydraconidae; genus Gymnodraco; species Gymnodraco acuticeps. The sequence goes on along the minus strand of NW_022990599.1, from coordinate 3,523 downwards.
AAGAGTGCACATCGGCTACAGTTTGGGTTGAACCGGGCTGAACTCGCGATGCATCGATTGCGTAGCGTCTTTGCATCGGTAAAAAACCGATTCATCATATACAATTCCCTCATCTGGTCAACGCTCAGCAGAGACGATTTTTGATATTTGCTTGGCCACTACGGAGGCCGAGAGTCTCAGTTATCAACACACACGGAAGTTGAGGGGAAAGAGAAACACAGCGCACCGAAAAATACCTACAAATCAAACGTTTGGCAACACTTCGGATTGTTCAAGAAAGACGGTGTAATAGTCCTTTATGCTAGGCTATATAGTTGACCGCAGGTCATGGAGAGTAATAAGGTATCCGTAGACCTTTGTATGAGGTATCTTTATTACTTAACAGGTCTACAGCCATGATACATAGATCCGTCCTAGATGCGGGCTTGCATACACACAGTATCACTCCGCAGCCGCACCCCATCAGTAACGTCCTGATGGTATATGTGCGCGGCACTATATACTACAGACGGTCAACTTGAAAAATCGCTCGCAAATTGTTAACGATTCCGAGCCGATTTAAAGTACACAAGTAGTACGAGGAACTTAGCGACGCACATAAAGAGGCGACATGGGGTCTGCGGCTGAAAAGAGAAACATGAAAGTTAGACATACGAGTTAAATCACTCAGTGAGGTGTTCTGTCAGAGAGAGTGGTGTTTAGTTTACAGCAGCCTGTGACGGCCAATAATAATGTAAATGTCTTCCTTACTGTAAGCAGTTATGAAATACCTGTTTGTGAAAGGTTATTTGTATTCTTTATTGTTCATATAGAACCCACTGCTTTCTGCTCACTGGTGAGTTAGCCTATGAATGAGTGTTAAGCACATCAGGCTGGCAGCTGTATGGGCATTGCACTATGGTAGCTGTTATTTTCACATTGTTAATCATGAGCAATGCATCCTTACATTGTTTAACTGTGAGGTGTTATAGAATTGTACTCTGGAAAGCTTTTAAAGGCAACAAAATAAACGGCATGATGGGATGTGCAGTACCAAATATGTAAAGCACTTTTTTGTTAATGTATGATTTGCTGCATATAAGGAATACAACAAAAATCCTCTGTCGTACCAAATTGAAGTATCATTATTTTTGCATCGTGTTGAATCGCATCGTATCGCACCAAATCGCATAATGTTGAATCAAATCGTATCGAACTGTATCGCAACAGGGGTGAATCGTATCGTATCGCATCGCCTAGTGTTTCAAATGTATCGTTAATGTATCGTATCGTGGCAACGTATCGAGATGCGCATCGCATCGGCCTCAGTGATGGAGATGCACATCCCTAGTGTGTGAGTGTGTGTGTGTGTGTGTGTGTGTGTGTGTGTGTGTGTGTGTGTGTGTGTGTACCATTGTTGCTCAACATTCCTGTTTTGATGTCAAGCAAACGAACCAGAGTTGCCAGGCAACCACACAAAAATTGAAGTCTCAGATTGAGCCTCCTATATTTCACCTGGTCACATAAGATCTCAATAGCGCGTGTGTGTGTGTGTGTGTGTGTGTGTGTGTGTGTGTGTGTGTGTGTGTGTGTGCGTGTGTGTGTGTGTGTGTGCGTGCGTGTGTTTCATCTCTCAGTCCTTTGAAGAGATGGGATTTTATAGATTTTGTAGTCGACTAAATGCGGTGACCAAAGTAAAGTCAAAGTGAAAGAAAACTGAAGGACAACTTTTATCTGTAGTCCAAAGGAAGAAAAGCCATAATAGAGGGGACAAAAACACTCATTTGAGAATAGTTCCTGACATGTCTGTAATGCCTATTCATGTAACATTACATTTCAATTAGCTAACATATTTATCCAAAGTGACTTAAAGCACAAAAGCTGAAGATGAAGGAAGCTGATTGGCAGATGCTAGAAGTATTGCTTTCAAATGTCCCGGATGTAGGAAGAGCCTGATTCTTTCACGGCACGGTGGGCCAGTTCCAGTGTCTTGAAGTGAATTCAAGCAGCAACTGGTAACCAGTGAAGGGATGCAATGTGTATACAGTGATGCAGGAGAGGGAGATGTTAACAGCAGGGCAAGCCCTCGCTCTGGGAGCCGAGCCTCTCTCAAACAGCCCATCGCTGATTTATATTCTCTCCAGTACTCGAGCAACAGGTCAACTAACACCTCTCAAACACAGGCAGCCAAGCAGAAAAACACACACGCTCCCTGACACCTGAATGTTCACATGCGGGGGCTGAGATACAGGCACCCCTCTGAAGTTTTCACATCTGCATGATTGTGCTAGAGAGGTGAGAGTACAGGTGAGTGAGAGAGGAATACAAAAGGAGCGAGGGGGACATGGAGGTCGAGGATGAAAAGATAACGAGGGTGAGAGAGTGAGAGCCGGCCAGCTGTGAGGACTGCAGCCATCCCTCACTCTGAGCTCCTACCTGCAGACTCAATGATCCGTCCCTCGTGTGATTTCTCAGGGTTACTCAGCCTTCCTGGCCCTGCAGCAGCGGGCCTTGTGGAGCCAGAACTCCACAAAGTCTCTTCTTATTGCCTTGCTCGGCAGGAGGAAGGATTGGGCGATGATGCCGTTACTGTCACAGAGTCAGAGGAAGTGTCTGCAGCGGCTCAGCAGGTGACAGGCTCAGCCAGATTATTAGGCTATTATTAGAGTGTCTGATGTATTGATTCTTTGACACTTCACTTTTTTTTAGGCCTGCTACCAGCATGGCCCTGGGGCTCGGTTTAATGGTCGGCCCTCTACTTTGGTCCAGAATGAATATCTCAATAAATATTGGTTTGAATTTGGCACCGATATTCATGGACCCCAGAGGGTGAATCCCAATGATATCCTGACTTATCCAGGGAAATATCACAACCATTACTGGCTGGATTGGCATATAGTTTAGTTCAGATATTCACCAAACTATAAAGCAAGGAATCTCTGTTCGACTGTATGTGGGTTTGCATTTGCATATCTCAGAAAACGCTTATCTGATCTACTTCACACTTTGTGGGTGTATTGCAGGGAGTCAAGAGGAGAGCTGGGGCGAATTTAGGGCACTTTGGATACTCAATACGTTCACTAAACTTTGATAAACAAGCAGTCATCGCTGTGTGACGCAGGCGTAAGTCGAGACTGTCGTCCTTTACAGGCAGATTGAATGCAGTTAACTTGATGCTAGATGCCGGTTAACTAACAGTGCAACTCAAACTATGAACGTTTTGCCATACATCGGTTATTTCAAAGCAAGTCATTTGACCCTTCAAAAACTAATGCATCTGCTAAGTGTATTTCACCAATGTTTCTGATAGTAGTGTTTTCTACCTGGAGGCAGATTGCAGTCTGAGGACCCAGGAGAGAGCATTGTTGGAGGGTACATTTGTTTGGATGTTCTTGAGAAACTAGCGAGCAACAAAACCACGGGCCAAGCAATCGGCCAGTTCTGAACAAGCATAATTCCAACGGGCACAGCAGCACTGGTTCCCAGAAACTGGTTCCCTTCATTGATCACATATCGCCTCCAGCAAGAGGGACATGTTTGTTTT
>NW_022990598.1:0-35483 GCF_902827175.1 Gymnodraco acuticeps | reverse complement strand
GCTTTCATTTTTTTTGAAGTATGCTTTTGAGGTATGCAAACAGACTTCGTGTGTGTGTGTGTGTGTTGGGCCATTGAGCGGAAGGAGAAGGAAGGAGGCGAGTTAATGAGAGAGCAGGGGAGATTCCAACCCGCTCCCATCGATAACCTCACACCACACTTCAAGCGGATATGTACACTGGCTCCCTTTTTCGCAATCCCCTTTGAAAATGATGGTTCAGCATTAGGGTTAAGAAACGTCTTCAGTGAAGTCATTTCCCAAAGAGTTTCAGCGAGCTGAGCCTTGGCTGAGGGAGTCCGCCTGATGATTATGCGAATCCTGGCATTAAAAATAGTTTAAAAATGCAAATTATTCCACAGCTACTGCCTTAAAGTAGTTAAGCTGCATGAAAAACATGTTTGCTGCATACTTAAACTGCAGGTTAAAACTGCACTAATAACTTATAAGTGCATATTCTCTTTAATATTAAATAGGTCTACCTTAGATGATAGCATTTGAGTGCTCTTGAAAATATAATTCATCAATAAAATAATCACTTAAAATTGAAACCAGTGCTCTTACTAAGTGTTGCTCAACTATAAAACAAACTAAGCAGATTCAAAGTGTTTTAAAATACATATATATATTGTTTTATGCTTCGAGATGTATTTGTATTTTTGATATAATTTAGTGAGTTGTTGATGTTTACAAAGAGAAAAAGTAGATTGTTTAACTGATTAACCCTCAATGTGTCTGATAACTGAATAATCTCCACGATATATGGTTTAGATGTATATAAAATGTGCATGACTTAACTCTTGACAAACCAGATATGTGAATGGAGCACTTAACGTCTACATAACGTCTACACGAGTTAGGACATGCTGTGTGTAAATTGGTTTCCTAACAATCCAGATCTGAGACTAACATCATACATAAAGCCCCATACGGGAGTAGGGAATGAATTATTTAACCATCCATAATAATCATGCCATATGAGAATAACACCGCTTTGTAAAAGTCACGCAGAGCCATTTTCCTGCGGCAGCGACTCAACACACACATCAAAATAACACCAGCTTCTTTGATATTCAATTAGTAGTTTAGTCAATAATTTTCTATTCAACGTTTGATCACCCTTGGAACTACGCTGCTGCTTAAAATGTAAGGGAGGCGTGTGGTGCAGTGGGTTGTGTGTTGGTGTTTGGATCAGGAGGTCACAGGTTCAAACCCCACTGCAGTCAGCATGTTGTGTCCCTGGGCAAGACACTTCACCCCAAATTGCTCCTGTGGAGATTGCCCACAGTATTGAGTATGTAAGTCGCTTTGGATAAAAGCGTCTAACAAGTGACATGTAATGTAATCAATTGAATCCCAAATACAAAGATAAAATGAAAAAATAAAATCAAACAATAAAATAAAATGTGGCCAAGCAGCACGCTAAACTTCTGCCTTTTTAGAAAATTCAGAAAATAAGTGGAAAAAAAGAAACACCCATGGAGTGCATGTTGAGGTGAAATTGTCGATTCAACACATTTTTGATGGAAGGCTCCCTGCGATGGCTCTGCAGGATTTAAAAGGCTCGTAGTCAGCAAAGACCGGCATTAAGAAACACTCTCACACATCTAATTCTAATCAAAGCCTGCTCTTTTAAACAGCCGTGAAAGCTTTCATGTTAACACGACACCGCGACCAAAGCTTTATTCGTGCTTTTAAAAGCAACTGACCGGTCAATGAGCGCGTGTTTGTGCCTGCACCTGACAATGTGCCATATCTGTTTCGACACACTCTATCCGTGCGTCTCATCTTACCAGTGATACTGTGTGTGACTCCCCCACCCATGCATAAATTGCCAGTGATCCCCACTTACACTGTTTACGCCTGTGTGTATTGTTGTGAGTTTTCATAGTATGTTTAATACTTAAAAACGAAAGTTAGTTATAATCAAATATAATCAATTATATTCTTGTATAACCCACAATGAAAATGCTTCATATTTTAGGTTTTCTATAGTTACAGTATAAACAAAACAAAGTGGTTTGTTTAGGTTGAGTTTTCTTCCTCTCCTCTGGCAGCAGTCCAGAGAGAGGGGGGGGGGGGGGCTTCACACTAAGGGGAGAAACATTAAGAGGCCAAAGAGAGTTCATGTCCTTTTTACCTCATATGAAAGGGTGTCTTATCCCATAACAGCTGTGGAACATGTTGGGACATGTTCAGCCTTGTACATTATGCGCATGCGCGGTTTTCAACTGAATTGGGTGTAAGAGGAGGAGTTTGTTTTTTTGGGTTTAGGATCCAGTTTTTTTAGCATAAAGAGACTGGTTTTTTGAGAGAGCGCGAGAGAGGGGGGGTGACCCCTGGTAGACTCTCTCCGGGTAGGCTGTGTGCTTCAGAGCTGGGTTAATAGCTCTCGGTAAGGTCCTTCTAGACGGGGTAAATATCTCTCGAATTTATTGGTTGTTGGCTGAGTGGAATGATTTGATGAGAGAAAGTGTTTGAAAATTATAAATACCGCGACCTGTAAGGACCTTCCTTCGAATTTTGCGGATAGGAATGTGTTTTTGAAAGGTTAATCCGCCGTCTGTGTCGGAAAAAGTGTTTGAAAATTATAAATACCGCGACCTGTAAGGACCTTCCTTCGAATTTTGCGGACAGGAATGGGTTTTTGAGTGTTAATCCGCCGTCTGTGTCGGAAAAAAGTGTATGAAAACTGATGTGAATAAATGGGTGAATGAAAAGTTGAATGCGCTTTTATTGTCACCGGTCTTTTTACGAGGAAATACCTCTAAATTCTATCGGGAGAATTTTAAAATGTCACAACTGAAATGGGGCAGTTGAAATTAAAACATTTTGTAATAAATGTAAGACTGTGAATTAAAGTTTCATTTGAACATGATCACAGCACGGTTGTTTTTGTTAGTATGATTATAATGTTGTGAGAGAGAGAAGGTAAAAACCCTGTATTAGTTTGGACCTATTTTTCTTCAAATAAACTGAATCCCACCTGTTGGATTGGGATCCTTTAAAAGACACCTGTGCCCTCCTCTCCTGCGTCAAAGGTAAGATTGCACCCTGCCACACACACTTAGGTAGGAGCACACTCCATTTACTGATATCAAAATCCTTCGGGATCGCTTAAACAGATTAAAAAAGAGTTGTCTGAATTGAAACAGCAGTTAATTGAAACCTTGGTTCTTCGGGAAGTTAGTAGAGGTGAGATCTTGCTGACGTTGGTGGATCTGAGCCACGCAGCAAACTTACATAGACTCAATAATCTTCGGAAAGGTCAATTAGGAGGTCAGAATAATTTGCCGGAATAAATTATCAGGACCTCTCAATACTCTAAACATGGCGCCCAACGTGGGGCTCTGTGAAAAATAATACTTTTACAGAGTCAAAATACAAGAACCAAAACGACCTAGTGAAAAAAGTCGATGAATACAAATCAGCGAAATACAGGCTGAAAGTCTTGTTAAAATACCTACCCCAAATCCTAGAATATATATAATTAAACCTGAAAGTGTAGTAATTTAAGTTAATACTATTGCACCGGACTGAGGGTTATATTATATCGGATATAGCTGTCTGATTAAAGAAGCTAAAGAAGGTTCGTTTTCCCCTAGTCAAATTGAGAAGCCTGTGGTCCCTTTAACACAGGTTTAGGTGGCTAAAGTGAAGTCAGCCGTAGGAGCACTGCTCAGTACTTGTCCAATTACTTTGAAACTTATAGGTAGGACTTGACCAAGAGCTGCGGTTTGAACTTTTGCTGTTAAAACATAACGTGGGGAAGAGTTAATAGGAGATTTAATAAAGGTAAACATAGGTCTAAAGGTACCTATGCTGTTTAAAAATTCGAAGCTCGGTAAATAAAACTCTTAGCTGAGGTACCCCGCATGTACTAACTGAATCCAGAAAGAGAACTTAGAACCAAGTGACGGTATAGTCGGACTGTACACCCGTCGAGAGTAAAGCCTAGGAACTTGCATGTGTATAAAAGAGTGAACTTGAAGCCTTTAATACATTTTTGTGTTGTTTTTTAAAACAAACAAACAAAAATAAATGGCGGACGAGGTTAGAACGCAGTTGTTTTAATGACTCGGAGCCAACCACACAGGGAGGGATACACAGAAGCAAAATCCGGAGCTTCTGCCCGCCCTGGTCAGCTTAGCCCAGACCCACGGGCGTACCGCGACCAAAATACTTTCCTGTCAGACTACCGTTTGACAGAGAGCAACAAGCAGGTGGTATAATGTTTGAGACCCTATCTCCACCATACAGGGATAAAAGCTCAAAAAATGCCATTTAGGAGTATCCCATCTACTACTCCTAGAAAGAAAAAAAAAAAAAAACCCACATTGTTAGACATGATATTCAGGAAAAAGGAATGTTGGAAAATAATAATGTCAAATATTGAAAATCTTAAACTGGATCAACAAACCATGTTAATAAACCCTGCTAATAGGAAGCTAAAACATGCAGGAGAAATAGCAGTAGCTCTGGCAAAGAGAATAGGTCCTAGCATGCAATAACAGTGTGATAATATGATAAGGACTATTAAACTGTCAGAAGGCAATGTGGTGATCAGATGACCCACAAATAACGGTTGTTTTGAATGTACTTTTAAGAAAAAACCTATATGGGAACTATCAGCAGATAATCAAGCCCCAAAAATATCTTCAAAACTAATATGAGAACGTTTTGCGAAGCTAAAGCTCAAATACTTTACCAAAATCAACTAAAGTATTTACTTTTGACCCCTGTTTGGGAATGGGATTTTCCGTTACACAACGGAAAACTCAATTCAAGCCTTAAAGAACGCTTTAAAGACAAGTCAATGAGAGTTAAATGTGGTGCTATTTTTCTCATGAAGGAGAATGCACTTTTGGAAAAAGGTCTCCTCTTTTCTCTGCTCCCGAGGTGCTGCAGAAAACACGCAGCACACAGGGTCAAAGACAGGCGTGACCTCTGGAGGGGAAGAAAATTCGAGCAGACCACGAAAGACCATTAAAAGTTTTATGGCCTCAGCACAGAGGAAGATCTGGAGATTTTAAGGAACTCTACCAGGCTACCCACCCCCACCCCAGCACAAGGGAAATAGTGTTCCTCTCACCAATGAATAAATCAACTCTTAACCAAGTCGGATCTAAAATAGACATAGCTCCAGTTGTTAAGAAAAGAGGGAGATTCAAAAAATTATCTTAACACCCAGAACAATAATATCAAATATCATAAACCAAAATAGTATGTTGAGACCCATTCTCAGAAACTAACAATGTGGAGATAAGGAACCAGGGTGATAGAAAATCTGTGTTATTCATGTCTATGACTTGATCAGGAACAGAGGAAAAATTATCACCTGAAGAGAAGCATCTTGCACTTGCATTAAAAATGTATCCAGCCCTGAGGGAAATGTCTCAAGGTACCAAAATGTGCATATACACTCTTTATTTTCCAATATCTGAAGCTACTAAACAAACTGTTTAGGGAGCAAAAACAATGATGAGTAGATGAAGAAAATAGAAGATGATAATGTCTGATCCAGATGTGGGGTGCAGAGGACCACAGGAAGTAAGCCACAAAGGGAAACATTGAAACCCTTACAGAAAACCGCTACTCCACAGATAACACTGTTTACAGAGGGGAGTTTGCGAAAGGTGACCAAGCAGCCACTTGGGCCTTTATAAAGAAAACTAATTCAGGTGAAGTACTTTGCAAGCAAAAGGGTGCAATACCAGGTACAGCCTGCTGAGGAAAAGGCCATTTGTTGAGGGACTTCCTTTTGCTAAAAAAGGAAAAATAGCACACATCCGTATTATTATTGATAGTGATTATTATTAAAAGCGGGTAAAGAAGAGCTTAATAATTGGGAACAAAGGCAGTTCAGAAATGTGAAAGGTGAAACGCTGACACATGCCCATCTATTGAGGGTCTTATTGCAGAGTTAAAGGCAGGCATGTAGAATGGAATCATGTCCGTGGCCATACAGATAAGATATCATTTAACTATCAGGGTAATAGAGAAGTTTTACCTTGCTTAAAGCACGGGACGAGTTAACCACCGGACTGCCATATTCCCTAGAATATGGAAAAAGGGTGGAAGCATTCACGTACCACCTGAAGAAGCTCCTTAGGTTGTGCGTGAATTACACAGCAGTTTAGGCCATGTGGGCCTATTTCAGATGAGAAAATATTGTCTCCACAATAAAATCCTCTTACCAAAACTGCGATTGCCCCTACAACACACATGGTCAACATGTCTTCAATGTGTAGAGGTGGATGGGTTTAAGAAAGTTCATCCTGAGCATCTTAAAATAATAGAGGAAGGACCACTAACCATTTTTAGTGCTGACATAAGCAGGTCCTTTTCTGACCCGCACTCCCAGTGGGAATAAGTATTTCCTTGTGACCTTTGATAACTGGAGGGAGTCATAAACATGTTTATCCTCTGACCAGAGTAACTGGAACACAGTGTCTGCTAAAATTGCGGAACATATAAGTATTTTTCCTAAAAACTGAGAAAATAGGAATGGATAATGTCACTCACTTTAAAAATGAGGAAGTTTTTGTCACCCTTGCAGGATAAAGGGAGTCACACCTATCTGGTCTTTACCATAGAAGTATCAGGCATTAGAGCCAAAGAGTGGAGTATAAAATAAAAAACTGTAAAACAAATTGGGACATTCCAATCAATTTGACAAGGCTGAATATATTCCTATGGAAAAGCTACCTAGGGCAAAGGTCAGGTCATATCTAACTATCACACCTTTTCCGTTTAAATTCAGAAATCGTGTATGGGTGACCAGAAAGGGGCGAAGTCCAGAGAAGGGTTAGCTTAAAACTAAATCAGAAGGTTTGGATACAGTGAAGTCAATTTTCTGGGAAAGTAGTTTCACTCCAGAAGAGAGGACCGGTTCACCCGAGCCAACTGAGTTTAGAATCCAGATAGGAATATGACTGCGGCCTACCCATCCACTATTGATGCTATCAGTCTCACATCACATGACATGTTTTGCACACACAGGTGGCAGTTAATGTGTTTTCTTCCACAGGAGAGGATGGCTTTTTGTGGGATCTTCCCGCAATAAGTTAGAATTTGTCTTGGTAAATTCTGTACCAAGGGATATTTTATAGAGCAAAAGAGGGAATTTAAATCTGAGTAACAAGCAATAGCTCCAATGCAAAGGATTTAGCAGTAGAACTGTTAGAATCTATAGTGAATTATGCAGAAAGATGGCAAGACGAAACTCTGTCTATTAAGCATATGAATCATTAGAGCTTGAATGGAGAATACCTCAGTATCAAAGAGGAAATGGAAAATAACCTTTATATTATTTTTCTCATTGTTTTTTAACTTTACACTATTAGTTTTCTTTTCAGTTATTTTTAATTGATATACGCTTACACCCTAAAAAGAGTATTCATTTAAATTTGATTTTTTGAGCACATCTCTCCTTCTTTTTTGCTGGTTCTCACACAGCATGAAGGTGTAGGGCTGTCAGGTCGTTAAACTGATAAGAGTAAATTATGGCCCAGTGCTTTCTGCCATTAGAGGCCAACTGAGTAAGAGGAGAAACAATCACCTTGCTGTGTATAGAAATTACAGAGCAATATGGAATACACGACCCTCTTGAGAAAACCCTTGGGGAAGTTTTTATTTTAACTGAAACAACTTTTTATGGATCAGAGAAATGATTTAAACTTGATTTTAGCTATATTTTTGAGATTAATACCTCAGCAATCTACCAAGAGGATTTGAACCTGCCTAGCGGGGAAACTTCAGTCACAGTGCCTCAAGTGAAGCTAAGTAGACTCCTGGACCCAGGAAACCTGTGCAGAAGGACCGGAAGGGGCAAGCGGTGAAAAGGAGGAGACTCGTAAGAGAAAAAAGTGATCTGATTCAGAGGTCTCCCCGGGTGCCCAAGCCAAAAAGATGTCCTTGCTGTCAATAGACATTCCAGAGGAACATGGAGTACCAGACCCCTTGGAAGGATTCCTGGGGGAAATTGTTTCAATTGAAACAATTATTAATGGATCAGCGGCTGAGTCACCTATGACCCCGCCAGAGAAGGAGGATGATTCTTCCAGCTCTGTGGGACAGGCTGCATCTCTACCCGCTGAGCCACTCAGATCGCAGTGGATTTCCCAGGAAAGGATGACGACTACCTGATAACTGCATGGTCAGATATCAGACGCCAGGTAGCAGCAACCCTACCTACCCCCTGCCACTGGTCCACTTCACCATCTCCAACCCGGTGACTTCGTGCTGGTCAAGGACTTCCGGAGAAAGAGATGGAAATCCAACCGTTGGCAAGGTCCCTACCAGGTGCTCCTCATCACCCAGACAGCGGTCAAGGTCACCGAGAGAGCCACGTGGGTCCACGCCAGCCACTGCAAGGTCGTAGTCACAGGCCAGGAGAGACGGTAGAAACAGACGACAACAAGTGATGTGTCCTAGTCACCAACGAAAGACGACAACAAGTACCACCAGCACCACACTGGCACCACATACACCTAATCTCACACTGCACACACAGGATGTCATGAGCCAGTGCCAGCTAAGCTGTTTCATATGCCTCTGGTTCCTCGTTTGTGCTATCATTGTGTGGGGACTCATTGACCTTGTCACAAAGTCATGAGCGATTATTTACGAGGTCTAAAAAATCCATAACAACTGTCGACCGAGTTATCTGGTTTTCGTTTGGAGATGTCGTCCAGCGAAAAACTGCAACCCCTCCATGGTCAGGGTCAAGGATTTACATCAGATAGCAACATGGATTTAGGAGTCTACAACAGATGGGCCCCTCGCCCAAGGACATTCCTGTACGGTACTATGTTTTCGGTGTTTTTTCACACCAGGTTCATCAAAGGGTCGTCCTGATTACACATACTGAAGAACTTTTCATGATATTGATGCGTGGAGTTTTACGGATGTAATATGTATGTGTTTTTACGATTTTATCTGTTGCTATTTGATAACTTTGCGTTTGAAAAGAGGGTGTTGAGATCTTCATATGAAGTGAATACTTAAAACGAAAGTTAATTGAGATCATGGTATGAAGTGAATACTTAAAAAACGAAAGTTAATTATAAATCATACATGATCAATCATATTCTTGTATAAACCCATAATGAGAATGCTTCTTGACGGTTTTTGAATATGTATCTATGCTTACAATTTTTTCTGTTGCTATTTGAGAACTTTGCGTTTTGAAAAGAGGGTGTTGTGAGTTTTCATAGTATGTTTAATACTTAAAAACGAAAGTTAGTTATAATCAAATATAATCAATTATATTCTTGTATAACCCACAATGAAAATGCTTCATATTTTAGGTTTTCTATAGTTACAGTATAAACAAAACAAAGTGGTTTGTTTAGGTTGAGTTTTCTTCCTCTCCTCTGGCAGCAGTCCAGAGAGAGGGGGGGGGGGGGGGCTTCACACTAAGGGGAGAAACATTAAGAGGCCAAAGAGAGTTCATGTCCTTTTTACCTCATATGAAAGGGTGTCTTATCCCATAACAGCTGTGGAACATGTTGGGACATGTTCAGCCTTGTACATTATGCGCATGCGCGGTTTTCAACTGAATTGGGTGTAAGAGGAGGAGTTTGTTTTTTTGGGTTTAGGATCCAGTTTTTTTAGCATAAAGAGACTGGTTTTTTGAGAGAGCGCGAGAGAGGGGGGGTGACCCCTGGTAGACTCTCTCCGGGTAGGCTGTGTGCTTCAGAGCTGGGTTAATAGCTCTCGGTAAGGTCCTTCTAGACGGGGTAAATATCTCTCGAATTTATTGGTTGTTGGCTGAGTGGAATGATTTGATGAGAGAAAGTGTGTGAACCTTTATAAATACCGCGACCTGTGGGGAAAACATCTGGTCCCCCGAATTTTGCGGATAGGAATGTGTTTTTGAAAGGTTAATCCGCCGTCTGTGTCGGAAAAAGTGTTTGAAAATTATAAATACCGTGACCTGTAAGGACCTTCCTTCGAATTTTGCGGACAGGAATGGGTTTTTGAGTGTTAATCCGCCGTCTGTGTCGGAAAAAGTGTATGAAACTGATGTGAATAAATGGGTGAATGAAAAGTTGAATGCGCTTTTTATTGTCACCGGTCTTTTTACGAGGAAATACCTCTAAATTCTATCGGGAGAATTTTAAAATGTCACAACTGAAATGGGCAGTTGAAATTAAAACATTTTGGTAATAAATGTAAGACTGTGAATTAAAGTTTCATTTGAACATGATCACAGCACGGTTTTTTTGTTAGGATGATTATAATGTTGTAAAGAGAGAAGGTAAAAACCCTGTATTAGTTTGGACCTATTTTTCTTCAAATAAACTGAATCCCACCTGTTGGATTGGGATCCTTTAAAAGACACCTGTGCCCTCCTCTCCTGCGTCAAAGGTAAGATTGCACCCTGCCACACACACTTAGGTAGGAGCACACTCCATTTACTGATATCAAAATCCTTCGGGATCGCTTAAACAGATTAAAAAAGAGTTGTCTGAATTGAAACAGCAGTTAATTGAAACCTTGGTTCTTCGGGAAGTTAATAGAGGTGAGATCTTGCTGACGTTGGTGGATCTGAGCCACGCAGCAAACTTACATAGACTCAATAATCTTCGGAAAGGTCAATTAGGAGGTCAGAATAATTTGCCGGAATAAATTATCAGGACCTCTCAAAACTCTAAACAGTATGTATGCATGAATGCGCACAGGGATATGTATATTTTCCGAACCATCTCGGGTTTTTCGGCTCAGATGTGAGCATTCTTTTATGCAGCCAATTAAAGGTTGCCATTTCATCCCCATGGAAACCTGTTTGGGGCTCTAATTGGCAGGAAGATTTGCATGACTTTGATTAAAAAATGTTTTGTGTTTGTGCATGTCTGTGAATCTGAGTTAATGTTCAAAAAGAGTGTGTTGTCTTTGTTGGTTTCAATTCCCTTTTTTTCTCAAGTGCTGTTAGTTGCCATCTTTATAATATCTCTGTATTTGTGTAACAGGAGAACAGAGCCTGATAAATAATGCATGTCTGACTTGTACCTGTGCTGTGTTGACCCATTAAAATCCAGCTTCACAATAATGCTGTAGTATAACTGTGGTGTATTAGGATCAAGCTATTGATTTAAAGTGCAGGTTTAATTGATCATGTTGAGATTATTTTGCTTTGGGGGTGTTTGTTTGTGAAATACATCCATAAAACCTGTATGTTGTGATCTTACAGTACATACAGGTATTATGGATGATGGTGGTAGTTGTAGTTATTAATTGGAACAGCCAAAGGACAGAGTAAGAAGCAGTGCGTTGTGAGCATGTGATTATGTAGTCCGTGTGAGTATGTGTGCATGTCAAACAGGTCAAACTATTTTAATGCCTGCATTTGAAGGCACCGGGGGGATTTCTCTCCAGCGGCTTGACCGGCTAGTTCTTGAAGTTCAGCTCTACTTTCCTACGTGTGCGCACGTATAGGTGGGCGACTCTTATCTGGTCTATTTCTGACATGAACAGGCAAGTGGGGCTGAACAAGGATACACACACACACACACACACACACACACACACACACACACACACACACACACACACACACACACACACACACACACACACACACACACACACACACACACACACACACACACACACACACACACACACACACACACACACACAGACGCACACCAAGCACATACACACACACATACTGTACATACATTGAAAGTGGTATAATATGGGGCATCGCTGCAGGCTGAGGCCAGCCAACTCAGATTTATGTAATTTCGTCGATAGGGCAGGTAGAAAGCTCTCATTCTCTTACACACACACTCACACACAAATAGCCCGAAGAGTCTGAGCTGGCTTTACTCACAGAGTAAAGCCCCCCCCGTTTCTTTCATCTCCTGTCTTCTTCTAACCCTAGACCCAAATGCCTAATTTCTATCTTTTCATTCCATCTCCTCCTTCTCCATCAGCTTTCCACCCTTAGGCAATCCCTAAGAACACATTCTCATCTCGTAGCTTCATACTTCCACCTACAACTTCACCGAAGTGTTGTTTTTCCCTCCCAGTTGCTTTATTCACCACCACCCCCTTTTTTCTATGCCGTGGTTTACTGACCAGGAATTTATTTTCTCCTCTTCGACTCATTTCATGTGTATTCCTCTCCCCCTTTCGCTTTGCCTATCTCCATCTTGATCTTCTGAATTATCTATCTTCCACCAACAATTCTAAAACAGATGGCTACACCATGCCTGGGGCAAAAACATTGGCTTTGGACTACAGCACTACCAGGGCCAGTCTTTCACACAAACACAAGATCTAATAAGCTGATATCCAGCAAGAAATGTGCTCCGATTTGCCAGCAGCAAAAATGCATAAACCATATTGAACAGTGCAGATATTCACACCTTAGGCTTATTCCTTGGTAGCATGCTTAATTGTATCCAATCAGAAAAAATGGAAAGCAAAGATTAAAGCTAACTTTAAATATGGTGTTAAACAGCGCAGGCAGAGGGAAGGAACATTAGGAGGGTTGTTAAGAGCCATTTGTTAAATTTAAAGAAACTATTAAGTGTTATTATAAAAAAGTTTGGAACCATTAAAAAAATCACGTTTTGAAAAGATGGATCCAGATGGAGAGTGATGAAAAGAGATGAAACCACTTAGGGAGAACAGAGAGATCAATCAGAGAAGATAGACGGAGGAGGGTGTGTGGTTGTGTGTGTGTGTGTGTGTGTGTGTGTGTGTGTGTGTGTGTGTGTGTGTGTGTGTGTGTGTGTGTGTGAGTGTGAGTGTGAGTGTGTGTCTGCGGTGGGAGGAGGGGGAAGACAGACACATTGGGGAAGGAGGGTTGGAAAGAGACGCTCTTTTATTGGATGAGTTACAGAGCAATGAGTTCAGAAGCAGACAGTGCAGGCGACTAGTCTATGGAATATTCAATCACTAATAATGGTGTGCTTGAAAATTGAGTATTTTTCCATCTCATCTTAGTTTTATAACTTTGTATGTTTAAGTTTTAACCTGTAAACTCTGCTATCAAAGTTTATTCATTCTTACATTTCTTCCTTAACATTTATATCTAACATTTTTCGTGTGTGTGTTTTGCTCTGTCATATTAATCCTGTCACCCGGTGTATTAAGCTTTGTCTTATCTTGTCACACCTGTCATATCTGACTTCCGTAAAAAGAAAATGAAATAAAGTTTGCATATTTAGGTCTGCATGTGCTTGGGGCGTAATTCTGAAAGAAAGCACAATAGGTTGGTGCTTTTAAATTATCTTGCAAATGTGTGCATTCAGTTTCATGGCTTCAAGCTCTTTGAGGTAAGAAAAACTAATGATATGCCGTTGTCTGTCTGCAGTTTCACAGACTTCTGAAAGGTTCATTTGCCGGTGAGGTTTCAGACACTTATTTCTAAAGTTTACAGAGAGCGAATGGAGTTGGCTACCTCAGTCATACAATCATGTAGCAGTTGGACAGCTACTGTGAAAACACCATGGCATGTGATGTATGGACCGCACAAAAGAGGGAATTAAGGCATTAATAGCTTACTGTACAAGGTAGTGCTTTAAAACAGACCACTTGATAAACCCACCCACTTTAGGCAATGAATGGCTGGTGAGCTGAGGTGATATAGTAAGGTAGGGCTTGAACTTCCCTGTCAACATTATGTCTTTCAGTCTTGACACTGCTTTGTCTTTCACTTTTTGTGTGTACCATTAATCATAAATACCTCAAAGAAAAAAAAGTCCAAAAGCATACAAACCTATCCCCAATTGTACAATTCATTACATACTCATACTGTGGGCCAATTGTTCATTTTTAACAGGGACCTGAACAGCGCCATGGATTCATTGACTGCACAGTTAGGCTAGTGATATTTCAGAGGGATGGTTGGGGCCATAGATTTCGACCGGCCCAGTCCTCAGTCAGATAACGGATCAATGAGTCAGGCAGATTAGTCACACATGTTTCACTAAACAGCCCCTCTGCCCCTGCAGTGTCTCTGCTACTAGGGGATGGAGAAGGGGGTGGCAGGTTAATAGGGGGCAATGCCATTGTGTCATTTTGCTAACAAGAGGAATGGCATTCTTCCCTATGTTATGTAAATTCATAAAGAATTCTTCGAGAGGGATCTGGGAGACATTATGATACAGCCTTACACAATTACACAATATGAAACCACTTTGGCCTTTAGACCAGTTTACTTCCAGCATACAGAACCCTTTGGATTTGAACAGTGCACTTAATTTACTGTAAAGTGTGTACAACCAAGCTTGGAGCCATTGTGATGAATGAAAAAATGTGCACGTTTACAGACTGAAGCCTCAAGGCTCAGTATAAATTAAGCCCACAGCCACAGACCTAAATAAATGTACTTTTAGAAAAGTTTACAGCTACAAACTCAAATGGACATTCATATCATTAAAAGAATATTTACTAAACTTTGTTTTCAGCACATTTTAACATACTGAAGCTGATGATATGTGAAACCCCTACTATTAATACAAACCCCACATACATGCCCTCTGAGCTGATACCTGGAACATCCGCTGCAAGGTAAACCAATTAAAATCACTTCCCTTCAATTTAAATGTGAGTTTACTCAATCCGACTCAATTCCACACAATTTAGAATATTTAATTGAGCTGAGTCCAATTCACTTCAATTCTAAATCCATTCAATTCAATTTAATTCAAACCAACTCAATACCCCTTAAGATTATTTTGTGAAGGAGGATAAAACCAGTCAGAAGGCTACTAAGCTGTCTTGAATCCCCGTCTGGTGTGAGAAAGAGAGCTTTTGTTTAGCAATATTGCGTAAAATTGCTCAACCCACCGACAGCCATTAAGGTAATGCTGGAAGGCAGATGAGCTGAATGCAGAGCTGTTCAATGCAGAGCAGAGTCTTCAAGAAGCAAATAAAAGGAAGCATCTCAGCGAGGGGCTTGCTATGTAGGTCTTTGTGTGTTGGAGTGTGTGTCAGACAGTTAAGAGAGTGTGTTTGTAAGCCTCTACGGATGTGTGTGATTCTAGGAGACAGAGTGTGCCTGGGCTTGTGCATGTGATGCGATCCGGAGGGAATGGAAGAAGAAACTGATGTAAGAACCGGAAAACGTTCCTCTCCGCTCGTGTGTCATCATATTCTTATCAGAGTTCGTCTGCTCGCGGTGGAAAGTGTATATGCATAAGGATCTGGGAGGGTGTGTAATTATGTGCTATTATGTACACAGAAGAGCGTGATGCACTGGGCACGTCTGTGTGTGTTAAAATCACACGTCTGACAGTGTCGGCTGTGTGTGCCTTTGCCTCAGCTTGTTTGAGCGTGTGTGCGTGTCGGAATGACATTCGCACATTCCTGCCATTACATAGAGAGCTTGAAACAAAAGCTGAAGGAAGAAGTTGTTAACACAGTAACATTATCAGCTGAACAGCCTGTCTGTATTGTCTTGTGTGGTAAACAGCCAAGACAGACAGGGGACTTCGAATCACATTCCAGCTTTGGGTGACCTTGATGTGTTGGGAAACAGACACATTCTCTTCTTCTTCCTACCACAATCTCACTGCGTCTGATTCTCTCTTCGCTTTGTCTCTCTGTCTTTGTCATGAGCTCACACACGTAGAAACACGCCCACACACATCTTTGATTTGACACATTTTTGAGGAGATTTGTACAGATTTTCGCTCCATGAAACCTAAATCTAACCTTAGCCCTCATGACTACATGCCTCACCTTGCCTTTATCTTGCTATTGTCATCACCCAAAACCTTGAAGTGAGGAAAATATCATTTTTGACGTCTCATCTTCCTCCAACCTAGGACTTCTGAACTTGTACATTGTCACATAGTTTCCGCACAGTGTGTCTCACCACAGAATCAGTAGCTGCAGTCTTTTGTCGCACCTCAGTTCTACCTTCAGCTGCTCCCCTTCTGTGCGATTGTAAAGATTCTGACAGTGTTCTCGAACTAATAAACAAATCAGTCCAGTTGCACAAGCTATTCAGAGGGAAATGTAGGTATAATAGTTGCGTCTAGATGCGGCTAAAACAAGTTGATTGCAGAAAGGGCGATTTCAAATGTTCTGTATTTGGTGCAGTTCAAATAAAATATCACCACAAGTAAAGTGAGATCTCACTTTCAGTTAAAAAATGTTGACTAACAAATTCTCCCGCTGGACATATGTGACCGTAAGAAGATTTACTAAACAGATTGACAAGACTTGTTCATCTTCTGATCCTAGCACTTGCGAAATAAAATGTTCTCCCACCTACATAGATATATCAAAGATTATTTTGTAAAAAAAACAAAGATATATTGTTTTTTTCCCCCAATTTTTTTATTAAAGATCGTTCTAAAAATACTTTTGAAGAGAGATTTTTGTACCAAATATGATAAATAAATCTTAAAGTTGAAAATAGCTTATTGTAATTTCCAGAATATATATTATTTAGTTTTTTACAGATCCGCAAAGCTGCGAGATGTCATCAAAACTGTTCAGTTAACAGTCAAAGGGATTTCATGCTCTTGCTTTACATTTAACACAGAGATACCAGAACCCAAATGTTTGATATATTTTCTTTTTACCTCGTAGCAATGGAAGTAGTTTCACCTTTAAACAGCATATTATTTGTAAGGTTTCAATATGATCCAAGTCGAGTGGAAAATCAATAGGAAAGAGCAAGCATGCGCTCCACCTTCACAGCCTTACATCTAATAAAAATACACATCTGTGTTTTTCTTCCTGTAATATTAGAACCTTCGTTCATCTCCTTTCATCATCTACAGTATACCCCTCTCCCTCTCTCTCTTTGACTCATGTTCCCTCTATGATGCCCACTGGCTCTCACCTCCTCCCTGTCCCCTCTCTCCTCCTTCTTTGTCTCCAGGTCAGTAGATCAGTTTTCAGTCTTGCTCGTCGGGTGATCCCTGCTTTGGTTACCTCGTCCTTCTCACCTCTCGCTTACCCCCACCTCCTCAACCCATTGCCTACTTACCCCGAGCATATGGTTGGTTGTGCGACCTGAACTCGAGGTGGCTTTTAATAAATACATCAGTGCGTTAGTATCATCATGACAGGGGTCACGGGTCGATTACAGTGTGTGCGTATGTAACAGTGAGAAGGAAGGAGGGGGGTGTGTGTGAGAGGGAGAGTATCTGTTTCTGTTGTTTCTAGTTGACAGTGCCGTCATCCCTATGACCCTAATGCCGAGTGAATGACATCACAGAAGGTGTATGTGTGGATGCTTTCATGTTGCGAGCTTGACTGCACGGAAGGGTGAGTGTGAGTCTATGACAGACGTTCATCATATTTAATCCTGGAGGGATTTCGTTGAAATGAAAAGCTGCTTTTCAATTTTATAATCCAGTAGTCCTAATCTCTTCGCCAGCGCCTATCCATACAATCCAATTAGATGGACAAGACGGGCCAGATGAGTCCTATTTACCACAAAGTTATCTGCCCGTCCTTGCTGTTTTAAAATCACTGTGGCACCCTGTGTTGTGAGAGCCTGACCTTCACAAAGCGTTGTGAAACTGTGCATTGCACAAAAAAACTGCGCTGTCAACCCACCTGTTTCTACTGCAGTCTTGGCCTTGTTAACAGTGCATCGATTAGACTTTGGATGTGTGTGAGTGTGTGTGTGTGTGTGTGTGTGTGTGGGTGTGTGTGTGTGTGTGTGTGTGTGTGTGTGTGTGTGTGTGTGTGTGTGTCTGGTTTGATTCAGCCTCTGTGGCACCGTGCTCACACCCGCCCCCACACACAAGATGGGCCCAGAGAGAGAAAGTGCGCACTACAGTAAAAGAAGAAGTCACACTAGTGAAAACGCTGAGTCGATTCATTCTCAGAGGTCAGTGAGGCGCACAGAAGACTCGGAGGTTTAACGTTTATGGCTACGCATATGGCAAAGAAAGTGGGAGAGCGACAGAAGAGGAACAAAGGGTGAGAGTCAAACTGAAAGGTAAAAAAGGAAAAAACAGAACAAGGTGCTGATTAAAACACTCCATTAAAGAGAAAGGAAAGCTCAAACTTACAAAACGGTAACACCAAATTCGGAGATCAAACAACCACAATGACCTTTGTTTGTTGATTGAGGACAACAGACAGGAATAGCTGTTCTGTGGTAGAGTGTGTGTTATGTGTGTGTGGTGGTGGTTAGATGGTAGAAGGAGGCCACTTTGCCCATATTGACTGCAGTGCCATGTGACTGCTGTGATCATTAATGTGTCCTGATGCCAACGGGTATCCTGATGACCCACATCTCAGCGGTCCACTCTCACTCTCTGGCTGCCACCCAAACCAGACCGCTCTCTATCTCACTCTCTAACTCCCTGCCTCTCCCCACTTGGAAGAACATACTCCAACCTTCTCCTCTTTCTCCACCAGCAGTAGGACAACCTCAATATATTTTTGGTAACGACCAACATTTTAATTTTGTTTTAATAGACTATATGTTTATTTTTATGCCACACATAATCTTACGGAACTCTTTTTTCAAAATTCTTTGTGAGCTAGATCATTTCAGCTCAGCAATAACAGCCGGCTCCTCCTGCTCCCTAACGGCTCTTCATTTAGTAACACTTCTGGCTTTTCCAATTCAACCGGGGACCAGCGCAACATACAGTACAATAATTCTCACTGAGATTGGCTCTTATTTTATTACCAAAAATGAGGCAATGATCCTATAACATACATCATATTATTAATCTATGAAAATAAAAGAAGGTGCCCATGCTTCACTCAATTCTTCTGCTCCTCTCTTAAGTACATGTCCCCTTTTCTCCTGTTCGTGTTTATATTTATTAGTACCCATGATGTGGATATTCTTTTGTGTCCCTCTCTTCTCCCTCTCTTTTTTTCAATAGAAACTGTTGTTTGAAGATTTATTTTTAATCTGTAGCCACTTTAATGCAATCTTTCCTTTCATCCATTAAGTCTAGTTTTATTTTCTTGTATTCATTTGTTCCTACTGGGAGTAACCTACTTGGTCTGATGATATGCTGACTTGGGATGAACAGTTAGGAGTTCTCAGTGACCCAGTAAAGGAGCTTGAAGTTTGCATCGCCTCGCCGCCCCGCCCTTCTCGTTTACTCCATCTTTTTTTACCCACCTCATCTCCAATAATTCTCTCCCACTCCTGATCTAATGCTATTCCAAATTCTCTCAGCATCCCAGTTCCTACATTTGGCACAAACTCGCCACATATTACTCCCTGAGTCTATCTCTCACTTGCACTCACATATAAAATGCATAAATGCATATGCCATCATGAAATAAGCAGTCCCTCAAGCTCGGTGACAGGCACCCACCAACATAAACCTGCTCATGTCGCCAAACTGTTGGAGTTAACACATTTTGACACGTACGTGAACACAGCCACGCACGAGCACCCAAAGTCTAAGACTCTTGCACGGACATACACATAAATCAGAGCGGGCATTAACCACTTTTTTTTAGGGAGGGGGGGGGGGCACACTTCACTGCAGCAGAGGAGTTAATTACCCCAAACAATCAATAATTCATTACGCTGTCAGCTGTGTCTCTGTATGTGTGCTGGCATGTTGCACGTAAGCATGAACACCAAACTATCCCAGTAAGCATTTTCTTTCCCTGGGAATGGCAGATTAAGAGGATTGACTCCGTAATGGATTAACCTCCGGAGTGTGTGTGTGTGTGTGTTCAGATGCGTGCGTGTTCCTGTGTGTGTGTGTTGAGTAGGATCAGAGAGCCCATGTATGAATTGATTAGCCTAAGAAGCTCCTCTCCTTCCTTTTTAATGACCACATCAGCACTTTTTCATCACAGGGAGGATAAATGTAGAGCTGTCTGTCAAGGAAATGAGACACCGCCCCTTTAAGAAGGGTTAGCTGTCACTCAAACATCACTCGTGGGAGCACTCGCCACGGAATAGGGAGACCCTGCTGTGTCAGTGTGTCTAAGATGATAGATGGTTCCTGCGTGTGTTAGTGTGTGTATGTGGGTGGAGGGGTGAGTGACCGTCTCTATGCGGTATTTATTTGCCGGCAGGACTTCAGCTTTTAACTGCATTTTCTTGAAGCAAACACCAACGCAAGTGCATCCATTATCAGTGCAACTAATATTGTTTACGGAATAAACATATATACTAAATGGAAGACAGATAACAGCTTGACAAGGGAAACAGAAACATGAAATGACCAATTACCCTGTGGGAAGCAACTATTCGCCCACACCCTCTGTGTCCTTACTCCATCTGAACTCCTCAGGGGTTTTTACACACAGCATGTGAAATGCACGCACACACAGTCATGCATGTACACAAATGCACATCCACATATTGTACAGCTGCAATAGGGGGGGTTGACTCATGTACCCTGCATTAGATCTTGCTAAACTGGGCTGATGTTTGACACGGAGCACACACACGCTCTGACAACAGGGGACCGTCACACTGCTCACAGGCTTAGGGTGCTGACACAGAAACACGAGTGTGTGGGCATACTCTGTCAGCTATTTTGTGGAGATAATATGGTGTTTAGACGTTCGCAACGGGGTGTGCGGTTGAGTACAGTATGTCAGCAAATGTGTGAATAATAAAAGGGGAGGCCGGGGAGTAATAGAAGTTGACATCGATCGGGAGTTGAAGTGGACAAAGTGTTAGAAAGAGCTGACTGATATAAAGAGTTCCCTTCCTTATTCATCAAAAAATAATTGAGAAACCATTGAGACAAAGTCATCCCAGTTCCCTTCCCAGAGCTCCTACCTGTTTGCTGTACTTGTTCCCAGTCTGGCAGCCGTAATCTGAGCACTGGTCAGATCCCAGGGACATAGCATCTGCGTTGCCACTGCCCCCACTGCTACTGCTGCTGGATCCGGCGCTCCCCACACAACCTCCACTGCCCACAAAGGTGTTGGAGGGAGGCAGGTCCTGGACCGCCTGGTGCTTCTTTCCTTCAGCTGGGGGGGAGTGGGGCTGTAGATTCACTGCAGGTAGAGGTGAGCTGGATTTGTAGTGCCTGGCCAGATCTGGGCTCGACTGGTGCCTCATGCCACCGCTCATCCGTGGGCTTCCGGGGTCACCGTCCATAGCGCAGTAGCGTGCTGCGAGGCGTTCACTCGCACTGCTCAGATCCTCCTCATCGTCATCATTTGCATGGCGGCGCAGACCATTGACTGTAACAATACCGCTGTAGAGGGATCTGTCTGCTTTCCCTCCTCCCACCGCTACATTGGTGCCACTTCCGTTGCGTTTGTCCCGACGTGGTTTGCGTCCCCGGTCTGATCCCCTGCTGTGGCCAGCCTGTGGTTGAGCTCCTGGAGGACTGAAGAAGTCCTCCTCTGGCTCCTTCTTACCGGCCTCGTAGCCATTTTTGCCCTGAGCTCCACACTGCCGAGCTGTGACTACAAGTAGGATCACCAGGATGACCGCCGCGGCCCCCGCCAGGACACCAATAGCTACGCTGAGGCGCTGTTTCCCTAATGCACGGTCGCTGTCTGGGTCCCCCGCGATGTCCAGTGACAGTGGAGCCATCAAACTGCGGGCCACCTGGGGTGAGAGATAGAGAGGAGAGGAACACAAGAGACAGAAGATGTAGAGTAAAGGAGGGAAAGCAACAAGAGACACATGGTCGATGAGAAAAAAAGTCCCAAATAACAACTGTAAAAGATGACACAGTGGGAGTGAACCACAGAGAGACATCAAACAGCATCTTCCACTTAATTAAACTCATCACTGGGTTTTAGTGGGGTAGCTTCTCTATTATTCCCAGAGACATAGCATGTCACTAAATATATAATTGCTCTTGCTTCCCAGTTGCAACATTTCAAGTGCATGTAATTTTCCATTTGTGATCATATCATCAGCATTGGTACAGGAAATTCGGCCTGGGATTATGCTGTTTAAAGCTGATTAAAAGAACAAAAGGAAACTTTAGGTCAGGGACAGTTGGAAGAGAAGTAGGAGAAACAGTTAATACATTTGAAATAAAGCCATCTACTGTCTCTTCAATGAACAATGTCCCTTTTGTAAATGATAGCGTAGGCGTGGATTTGTTAAGGATTTGCTGTCACAATGTTTTGCTGTGAAAATGGATGGATAGACAGAGTGATACTGTAAATCTTGGTTTTTAGAGCCAATTTTTTTGTCTTGAGGTTGTTGGCGGATAAGCAAAATAGTTTTAACTGTTAAAAGGCTAATCGCCGATTTTTCCTTTTGACCAAAATATTTGACACTTTAAAATGTTGTATTAGGGTTTAAGATAGAGAAGACACATAGAAACGATCTTCCATTATATAAAAAAAATACAAAGCTGAGTAAATGTTTGCATGCACACACACGCTCTGAGCCAGTACACTAATAACAGGATCATTAAAAGAAAGTGGGTTATGCGGAAGCCAAAACACAGCCATTACTGCTTATGGAGTCTTGCTCTACAGGAGACAATGAGGCTGTGGAGTTCTAAACTGCGGAGCCCTGCTGCTGGTAATATGGGGCAGGGTCATGAATCTGAATATATCTAATCAATACATTGCAACTATGTCAGGAGAATCATTACACACATACATAGTGCTGAAACACACACACATAGACAAACTGAAATGTATATGCATGCACCTACACAAGCCCACACAGTGTAATCTGTCCATTACCGAGACAACTCATTCTGCAGCCCTGACACCTCGTCTCGGAGCTCAAACGACAATTCCTTTGGCCTGTCAAAGCTGTAAATTATATACCCATGTAATCCCTGCTGCCTTAAGAATGGTGGGTAATAAGTCTTGCAGGAATGAACGGGGGAAGAGACCGAGAGTGAAGGTGAGAGAGAAGTCATATTGACCCTATGGTTTGCAATAGCCAAATAAAATATAACCGAGAGTATTGGAGTAATAAAGAGCTGCTCACACTACTGACTGTTCAACTTGATTATAACCTTATCAAAAGAATATTATTAGGCTTACTCGTATGGAGCCTCATTATTCAGTATTGCCGAGCCCCGCTATGGACAGGGCCGTGTGATATTTCATTGTTTTAACACCCTCCATCTCCGGGTTAAGTTTCCTTGTTTTTTCAGTCAGTTGTGTTGCTTTTATTCCTTTATTCTGCTTCCACTGCAGAGGGCCTCGCCACCAGGCTCCGCTCTCCCCTAAGCCCCTATTGTTCTTCCTTTGCCTGCAGTATTCCTTTCCATTCTCATTCTGCTTGGCATCTCTCTGGCTTTGCGCATCCCTGCACTGTCTGCCGTATTGTTGTGTGTGCAAAACGGAGAAAGAAAATACAAAAATGCAGTGTCACAAGTGCATATACTACACTGTAAAAAAAGATCGTAATTTTACAGGAAATAACTGTAAATTTGTATAGTAATTATCATGTTTTTTTAAATAACTTGCAAAATCCTGTAAAATGACAGATATTAACTATAAATTAACAACCCAAAACATTATTTGAAGTATTTTGACAATAACAACAAATAACGTTTATTTCGTCTTTTTTTTACTGTAAATTTACTATATAATATTTACAGTATTTTTGCACTTTCAGAAAATACATGCAGATGTACGTAAAATAAAATGTTTTTATCTGTAATTAAATATGTAACTCGTAATATAAAAGTGTATTACTATTATAAGACTTTAAGATGTTCTTTGTAATTTTAAGGTAAACATAAAACTGTAAGAAAAGCGTAAAATAAAAAAAACGTAAAATGTAAGTAAAACATTTTTAGTTTTATTTTTTATTTAAGGTTACGTTTCTTCTTCTAGTTAGCTGAGTTTCTTCCCGTTAAGTTGGTATGCATAATTAATAGGTTGTTAAATGTTAAGAATCCCTGAGATGCTGTTTCTTGCAAGATGTTGCGCCCGGGAAACCCGGCTTAACATGCGGCTGCTAACGTTAGTTTACAGTTTATTGCAGTGCCGCCCCCCCACCCTCTCGTCTCCAACACGGGAGAATTACACATAAACATGCAGTGGGGTATCACAGTGTTGTCGCCAAGTTTAATGTAAAGTTTCACAGCTTTCTTACAGCGGAATCTAGTTTGTTAATGTTCAGTAGCCAACAGCTAGCATAGCATAAACAGCTAACCGCTAACGTTCGGCTAATTTGCTAGTTAGCTCTGCTCTATATATTACACGCTAACATGACTAGCTAATGTCACACTGTGAACTAAAATACTTTTTGTATTACTACATCATACATGCTTGGTCCAAATCACTGCTAAAATTAATTATTTTTGAAAATGTATAGTAAAGAGCCATGCATGAAATAACATAGCAAAAGAATACGGGTAATGTTTGACCCATGTTGTGCCTTAGAAGTGTAGTGATACAAACATGATTTTTATTCAAAAAGTAAGAAAGGGACAAATACAAATTTAGAATTGGTGTTGATCGAAAACATGTTAATTGAGGAATACCTGGGATCCTGAATGGTTAAAGTAATTTATTGCAAAGATATTTACAATTAAAACTAATTCGGGTCACTTTTGACACATGTTGGTTGTATGTTGTGTAACAAAGGGTTAACGTGACAGCTGTGATGTTCACTCTTTTGACAGAGCACCAGTGGACAGCGAAGAATGGAAGAGAAGATGTGATGGTTTTGTGTGGAAAGCTGCTAACGCCAGCCTGTGTCCCTCATCAGTCTCTCCAGGCAGCACCCAGCTATTCTTCCATCTTGCAGATGGAAAGACAGACAGAAAGATGGAATATGTGAGTAATAACTAACTTGTGTCTAACATAATATTGAATGTGGTTTAGTAAAGTATTTAAAAATACCCCACATTGTACATGTACAGGACAATCAGACCTTGTTCAACAAAGATCATCAGACAATTGTTTTGTCTTTAAGGTACAGCTGCAGCAGAGAGTCTTGAGTTTGAAGAAAACACTAACATTTTATTTAGTGTTGTTTAATCAATCAATATTTACTGGTCTTGAATTTCCTCACTGTATTACAAAATGCTCGAATCTTATTGTACAGGAACATTATGCAGATTTCATCACCTGAAGATAAAAATATAGATTCAGCGATATGTACCATTTTAAGGAAATAGACTGTTAGCGGTATTTACTAAAGCTCCGCAGCTGTAGCTAGGCGCTGCTAATGAAAACTCAAGTGCTCAATTTGTTGGTTTTTATTTTTTATTAAGAATTGACCAAGCATATCTTCCTCTTCGAAATCTCAGTTGTACTTCGCTAACACGCAGTGCCTGGGAGGGTGCGTTTGATTGTTCCCACAATAGTGCGTGCTTGTGCTTCAAAGGTCCATCATACAAGATGTAGGGGATCTATTGGCAGCTGCTGATAATAACATCCATCATTATGGTTTACTAATAGTTATCACTTCACTTCCTCCTCCAGCATCTGGACACAGCAGGAACCTACGCCAGGATCCTGTTTGTGGACTTCAGCTCTGCCTTCAACACAACCCTCTGGCTGGAGGCTGCGCTCCATCAGGACCAACACCTCTCTCCCTCAGGACCAGAACCTCTCTCCATCAGGACCAACACCTCTCTCCATCAGGACCAACACCTCTCTCCATTAGGACCAGAACCCCTCTCCATCAGGACCAGAACCTCTCTCCATCAGGACCAAAACCTCTCTCCATCAGGACCAAAACCTCTCTCCATCAGGACCAAAACCTCTCTCCATCAGGACCAACACCTCTCTCCATCAGGACCAGAACCTCTCTCCATCAGGACCAGAACCTCTCGCCACCTCAACAAGGCCCCCCCCCCCACTGACACTTTACCTCAGCCACAACGCAGACTCTATGCATTACATAATGGAGATCACAGGATGGTAAATAATGCAATGTTTAAATATTGCTTACTGCACATATTTTATATTCTATAATTTATTGCATTCTATTTCGATGTAAGTTACTGCTTTATTTTATTTCTATCTTACTATATTTTTATTACAGTGTTCTTAATATAGTTCGCTATCTGTGTACTTTTTAATTTTTTTTATTTGTATGTCGTGTGTCCAGGTGTCGTGGTGCACGACACCTAGTCAAATTCCTCGTACGTGTGAACCTACCTGGCAATAAACCCGTTTCTGATTCTGATCGGTTTGTCCTCTAGGTTGCACTGCCATGTCTACAGTAGCGCAGAATGGACAAAGGAAACATGATTGGGCCTCAAGTTTTTTGCAGCCAATATTCATTATCCTACAGGGGCGGCTAGTGGAGTACTTCGTGACCACAAAGTGTGAACGTTGTGATCAGCTGTTTTAGCGCAGTTCTCCAGTGAAGGGGGGGGGAGTCTCCCTCCGCAGCCGGTTGGCGTAGTTTGGGCACAATTCCGTTGTACAGACCGACGTTAACAGCAGCCCTGTCTGTGCACACGGAGACCGACTCTCGTCCGGTGATCTAACCGCCTTCTGGAAAAGCTTCACAAGTACGTCGGTAAGCAAATGCGCTTTGTGACACAAGTGACGGTACGCATTTCAGATTACGCACATAACCTGCGTACCAGTTATGTGCACCCCTGTACTACAGCAAAAGTATTCTCCGTCGGGACTTCCTGCAACAACACCACGCCGTTATCAAAGATGTTCTATTGAGAAGACGATCACTACATGACAAAAGTTTTCAAAACCGTGGCTACTGAAATCAATCTTACTAACTGCTGTCTGTGCAATTTACTCCGCGAGTTGGCAGACTTTATTTTGCTTACTTTAACATCATTTTTCATGGTGGGGCTAAGCCATTTCTTGGTATGGGTGTAGCCTACCCCAGCCATACCCTGGCGCTGCCACTGGTGGCACGTATGGGGCGGGCCATTCTGCACATGCGTTAAATGCGTTAAATATTTTAACGCAATTAATTAAAAAAAAATATTTAACGCCGTTAACGCGATAATTTTGACAGCACTCATTTTAAGTTTTCAGAGTAATTGTTTCCTACAGAACATTTTGTGATGTCATTTTGTTGAACCTGTTTGATTGGAAAATGTTAGAAAAAAGATGTAAGATAACAGTATTCTAACTTTAGGTTCTGTATTTATTTTAGTGTTTGATCATACAAATCTAATAAAAAAAATGTAAACTGTTTTTCTCATCAGAACTTTATTTAAGGTATTTTAATGTAACATTTTAAGACAATGGATTTTGAAAAGAGAGGAAAGTTTCCTCTAAAATCTTTAAGGACAATTTCTGTATACTAATTGCTTTTGCACTTTATTTCAGTTAATGTATTTTTACTTTAATTTAATGTTTTTTGTTTGGCAGCCGCTGCTGCCAGTCATTTGACCGTTTTTTTACGGGTTTTTTGCCCGTAGAAGTTTTAGTGCTGTACTTTTATTAAATGTTATTGACTGTAAAAAGAGAGGATACATCTATAAAATTAGAGTATTTGCCTGTAGAAGTATGAGTGATGTACTTTTATTTAAGGTTATTGACTGTAAAAAGAGAGTATAAATCTGTAAGATTACAGTGTTTTCCTGTAAAATCTTGAAGGACAATTCCCGTAAATTAATGGCTTATTCACTTTATTTCAGTTAAAGTATTTTACTTTAATTTAAGGGTTTTTGTTTGGCAGCCGCTGCTGCCAGTACTTTGACCGTTTTTTTACGAGTTTTTTTTTTACAGTGTATCTGAATGTAAAGCCCAGTTTGTGTGTGTTTTTTGGGAGTGTGTGTGCAGTCAGATGTGACAAAGAGAAGCTTTAGAAAGTGAAAGGTTTATGGATGTTAGTCAATACGTCAGATGCTGAGTGCTAGCTATGTTTTGCTGTCCACCTGCAGGTCTGTATACTGAATGTGTGTATCGGCCCACACAAGACAGTTAAGTGTTCAGCCAGAAAACTGAGCAGCCAACTCTACGGCCGTGTTCGAGTGCATCCCTCTGACGCATCCCTAACTCTCAGAGGAATCTTCCATTCTGCTGCATGAGCTTTGTTCCGGTTCGGCTTAACACCACCATCTATCTGCTCGGCTCTCCAAGGGCTCCCTTATCTGCATGTCACTGAAGATGCCAATGCAGCGACCAATACAAGGAGTTCTTCCCTGACCACATTATTGACCCGAGTGACTGATCCTAGTTGTTCCTCAATGTATTCACAGCTCAGCGCGACAACAGAAAGCTGCAGTTAAGTAATTATATATTACTCAAATTCCTAAAAAGCTGTCTGTGCATATTTAAAAATAAGCAGCACATTATTTAGTATCTCAAGATAAGAAAACTCTTGAAATACCAACTGTAAGAAAGGGAATATTTTAATCACCATTAAGTGCTTTAATGAGATTCACAGTACAGTGTATTTATGGTGTACAAAGTCCTTTAAGTTTTCCAATTGACATCAACTGTTTCTGTTCCTTCTTCCTCCAGCCTAAACTCTAAGGTATCATATTGTGGTTCATTATCCAACATGTGGTTCACCCAGTATTGTTGGATGGAAAAGACCGGAGTCATTTTGTGCCGCAGTGCTGCAGCAGTAGCAGACGTTTTCCTTCCCTAATTACATCTGGCATCCATCCACTGCTCAGTTTGACTTCATTATGAGATGGAGGTATTCTCTCTTCAATGACTTCTACTCAACTACTGCGCCAAGTTCCTCCCTACAATCAAACTAAACTATGCATATTGTAATCAAAGACGCCTTTTATACTGGCTTGGACATATTACACCCTTTTGTTCAATTCAATGGCCCCGGTCATTTAGGCACATTGCAGTTAATTCAACCTGTCAACACCATTGTTCCCCCGCTTACCAAGTGCTCTGTTCTAATCCTCACCCCCTTGATTGTTCAATTTGTACTTTTCATTCTGCTCTTAAGTGACAGTGTTACATTCACAAGGTGTTCTACATACTGGCTATGGCTCAAATACGACAGCTTCTATTTGTTCTCACTTGATTCAACACCAAGTTGTATCCTCCATAAACAATCAGGATGTAATTATATAGGATGTGTTTTTCTCTGTCCAAAAACACAGGATTAGGATTTAGTTTAATTCCAAACAAGGATACCAAGAACTCAAGAGGCACACACAGCACAGTGTTATTGTAGATTTCTGCTTCTTATCAGTCTTGACTGTTTTTCTCTCTCGAATGTCTCAGAGCTAACTTTAGCTCACACTGTTTACTTCATGAAACATGCACAGACCTGACAGTTGAAGTCACCTTTTCCTCAGAAAAAATTGAGAATGTCTTCTAAACCATGTTTCAAACCACAGGCTGTTGGTTTCAGTGCAAGCACTGTAAACACAAGGCACTCAGGCAATTTAATTATTAGTCAATACTAATGACTTTGCCCACACAACAGACCACGTTTTAGGAATTGGTACCTGCCAGCATTTATAGCTTAATGGAACAAGTTTTAAGCAAAAGTTCCACTTGATTTAATATTTGAAGGCAGAAATGAGACAACAATTTCTTCCAGCATAACAACATTTGACTTTGTGTTATTTCTGGTATCTCTGTAATGTCTCTGAGTCTAGTCAATTAAGTATTCGTCTCAGTGTGGGTCTTTCAAGCCAACTCTAATCTAAACCACGCAGATTTATGCAATAATGGCGGTTGTGTTCGGACACATATATTTCATATTCCCTTTTATTCCCCTTGTAAACATTATTCATTTAGAGTTTATAGTGGTTTGCGGTTAGTTTCCTTTAAGTTTGACTACTTCCGTTCTGCTCAGAAAGTGCTGCATGATAGAATGAGGACTCATCAATATTCAGGCCTGTAGTAAAGAGACACTTCTATTCAAATGAACATACTCCAACTTGCTCTGTATTAAAAGGCCAAAACTGGGACAGGGCCATCCTTCCCTCTCTCTCTCTACCTCTCTAACGCACTCACCCCTAATGCACGCACCCTCTCTGTCTTTCTGTCTTTCTCTCTCTCTTTCTCTCTCTCTCTCACACAGACACACACACGCACACCTAATGCTCTCAGCTCTGAGTTCAATGTACCATAAAATAAGAACCACTTCAGTAATAACAGTTACTTTAACCACATAGTCATTATAAGAATGCATTCTGGACAAAGAACATTCAAACTACAAAGAAGCAGGCATTGCCAATAGCCTTCAAAAGAGAAATGGGCTTCTTTATCTGGGATAAATATAGACACAATCATTTCCTCAAAAATGGGCAGAAAATTGCAACACTTTGAATACTGCAGAAATTGTGCATTTATCTCATTCTATCAAGAAAATAATCTTCTTACCAGTTTAGTTCAAGCAGCAACAATCAGTTGCAATTTCCACCCTACCTCCTTTGTAATGTGTTATCAGAGTGGCCATTATTGGACAATATCATCACTGTCATTATGAGCTGTCATTATCAACTCAGTGGAACAATAGTAGTCTGCACACACCAAAATAGCAGAGTAGATGTTATTAACTCATCCACTGTGTTTTCAGTGTATTATGATATACTTTACTTGCTGTTACTGAAATCAGTTTGGTAAATATATATTTGAAAATTACCTGTGCATCCACAAGGGTTGCGTTGGCCAAGCTCTCGTTGATGAAGACATGAACCAGGGTGGTGGCACAGAGGGAGGGCGCTCCACTATCATTGACCCGGATCACCAGGCGGTGCAGACCTCTGTGGCGCCGCTCCAGAGGTTCTGCCAGTGTGATCACTCCATTAGTGTGGCCAATCTCAAACAGTCGGAAGGGATTTCCCCCCACCAGATCATAGTGAAGGTCTGCATTTGGGCCAGTGTCTGAGTCTATGGCAGTTACAGTCCTGACTATGGTACGGGCACTGCTGGCGGGTGGAAGGAGAGTGTAGGACTCATTGGATGGAGA
This sequence comes from Gymnodraco acuticeps, assembly GCF_902827175.1. Taxonomy (NCBI): domain Eukaryota; kingdom Metazoa; phylum Chordata; class Actinopteri; order Perciformes; family Bathydraconidae; genus Gymnodraco; species Gymnodraco acuticeps. Next base: position 4,783 of record NW_022990598.1, on the reverse strand, counting down.
GGTGATTGAGGGGGCGTTGTCATTTTCATCTGTCACAAAGAGCGAGACAGTGGCGGTGGCAGTTTTCCGGGGCTCACCTCCATCCACAGCCTGGACACGGAAGGTATAGGAGGAAAGCTTTTCACGGTCAAATGATGCAGAAGAAAAGATAGTTCCTGTGTTGTTGTCAATGGAAAACATGTCTTCCTGCTCTTTCTCACTATCTTCTCCTTCCACCTTCTCTACTGACTTCTTCTCATCAACTCCATCCATTTCTACAAACAGACTAAGTTCTGCATTCTCGCCTTCATCAGCATCTGTCACAGTGACCATGCCAACCGGGCTGTTGGCAAGCAGGTTCTCTTTCACGTAGAATGTAAAGATTTCCTGAACAAACTTTGGAGCATTGTCGTTGCGGTCGGTCACCTGAACAACAACTGTTGCGGAGCCTTGCAGTGAAGGTGTACCCTTGTCCTTGGCAATCACTCGAAGTTCATACCTCTCTCGCTCCTCACGGTCAAGAACCCCTGTGGCACGGATATCTCCATTATCTGCATCTATGTAAAATTTCCCGTTACCAGCAGGGTCCAGGGAGTATGCCATCTCAGCATTCTTGCCGCTGTCTGCATCTGAGGCTAACACTGTGACTACTCTTTCACCAGGTGAGTTGTTCTCAGCAAAGTGGACTTCCACAACGCTCTGGGCAAAGATGGGGGCATGGTCATTGATATCTACTACACGCACCATCAGTGAACTGTTGCTTGACAGACTGGGGCTGCCAGAATCTACTGCCACAATGGTAACACTGTACTCTTTGGTGGCCTCATAGTCCAGCAAGGCAGAAGTATGTAGGAAGTATTTTTTCTTATTCCTGTGGAAATGATCAAAAAACAAATGTCATGAATGTGCTTGCTATGCTAGACAAAAAATAACACAGATCTTGATTTCAAAGTAGCCAAACAAAATAATAGTGCTCTTGCCTTTTAAGTCAATTAACATATTTATCATCCACCAATTATTGTGCCAGTTGCTATTGTGATGTTTCTTTTATTGTGATTTTATTTTTAATTAAATGTTAACAAAATGTGAGCAAATTGTAAAAATACCCAGTTTTAATCACACAGAGGCCAAGGTGACATCCTAAAATATTTTTTAAAACTGAAATGTTTGATTGTCAAAATAGTCGATATAGATATTTTCTATTAATTTATTTATAAATCATCTAATCATTTCAGCTCTACTATGCTTTGGTCTTTAAAACACTTCATTTTAAGAGACCCTTCTCCAAGGCTGCAGTTATCTGCAAAGACACAATATTTCTAGAGAAACTGTGACTGATTCTTTAATTAAATCCACTGATCGATTTGCTGAAGACCTCTCATGATTATTAATTCGTCTCAGAGAAGGACAACCCTACAGTCAACTCAACAACCAGCCTTATAGGTGTCATAAAGAATAGCAGTGTTATTCTGAAATGGCCTTCCCTACAGTATATTCCTCTTTTCCTTCATTCAATAGCTCTAGAAAATATATTTGCAATTGACTGAAGAGCATTGACATTAGCAGCACTGCAGTAATAGTATTACTGAAAGTCTAAAACCCTTGACTTCAATCAATGAATGCTCAAACTTAACAGATTGTATCACATTCAAACTACTACTAGACTTTGTAAATGAGAGGCAGTACTTGAAAAACATCTGCATGAAACAACACTTCACTCTTCTCTAAATCCTCTGTGGAAACTAGAAATGATGGTTTTTCTTCCCTAAATAGACGTGTGGGGATTCTTATAGCAGCTGTTTAGCTTAAAAAAAACCTATGGAATAAAAACAGAACCACTCGCTGATTTAAAATATATATGTATATACATACTTTATATAAATGATTAGGTTTTAGTAAAACATAAATGAACACTTCACAAGGAAATTTCTTAGAAATTAGTCAAGAACTATCTTCAAATCAATGTATAGATCTTGAATAACTCTGAATAAATGACTGTGTATTAGATAACCAAATGACACATTTCTAAATGACATGTTAATGAACCTGTGTCCAATCATTATGTATTTTTCTTAATGAATAATAACCAGTTTTAAATTAATTATTTCTAGTATATGTGAATCAGGTGCTTAATGGCACATAATTATACAAATGTGATTTAGTTGTTTTTGTCCCCCCTCAGGTTATTCAATAATGCTGTATATAAAATGCATCATTACTTCATGACTACTTTATGATTCCTGACCATTATTGTACTCCCTGGAGAGAAGAAGTGCAATGTTAACCAAATTACATTGACTGGTTTATTTCTACAGTATCTAGCAGTCTGTTTTTATTAAATTCTTTGGAATGGCTTTCTCTAACCTTCTGTAAGGGTTACCTTTGTTTTGGCTTACCTGTCAAAGGATTCATCTGCAGGCATGGGTGGGAGTGCTGTTTCACCAGCTGGCTTCAATGTGAATGGGACGTCTCCTACGACTGTGCACGTCACAGCTCCATTCTCTCCCTGGTCTCGGTCTGACACCTGTACCAGAGCTACTGGTGTGTCCACCAGAACGTTCTCTGGAACTAACGCTGCTCCATCTCTAACAGGGATCCGTCCAATCTTTCGGATCTCCACCACTGGGACATTGTCATTTTCATCCCGGACAGCCAAGATGACAGTGGTGCGGTCAGTGCGGGGTGGCTGACCTCGGTCTCTGGCTGTTACTGTGAACCTCAGTTGGGACACATCTTCCCTGTCAATCCTGTGAAGGACGCTCAGCCATCCAGTGGCCTCGTCCAGCCGCAGGAGTCGCCTGACGGATTCAGTGGCCGCTCCAAAGACATACTCAACTTGCCCATTGACTCCAATGTCGCGGTCTGAAGCTCTGACCTGGAGGACAGGTGTACCTGGAGGAGCGTTTTCTGCCATTTCTGCCTCATATGTGGACCTCTCAAACTGTGGGCTGTTGTCATTCACATCACTGATGGACACACGAAGTAAGGCTTGGGAGGAACGTGGTGGGTTTCCACCATCTCGAACCCTGAGGATGAGCTCATATGAGTCTTTCTGCTCACGATCCAAAGTGCCTTTCACAATTAGCTGTGGTTGTTTTTCCCCATCTGGTATGTCTGCAACTTGTAGTTCAAACACAGTGCTCCGGGGTCCTCCTCCATTATCTCCACTTCTACCCCTCCGGTCGCCACCTCCATCCACTCTCGCAATGGGGTTTCCTCCTGCTGTGCGTCTTGTTGAACTTGACCCAGCAGCACCATCTTGAATCAGCTCATACCGGTCAATTCCATTTCGGCCAAAATCCCTGTCTGTTGCTGTGGGCAGCAGGTAAAGAGTTCCTATGGGGCGATTCTCCTCAACTGAGAGCTGGAGAACAGGTGAGGGGAAAGAAGGTGTATTGTCATTGATGTCTGTTATGACAACACGACCTTCAAACAGGTCTACCCAGCTCTGCAGTGGTCCAATAACTGACACCTCAAAGTCCAAGAAACACTCATTTTCATCAAATATCATCTGGCACTGTGGGAGCTTCTCTCTGTCGATGCGCTTTTGGCCAGTTGTCAGCTCACCTGTCACATTATCAATCCTAAAAAACTCTGAGCCACTCTCCAAGGCGAAGGTGACGTCCCCGCTTCCTGTACCTGCTGTGAGCCCCAGGTCGGCGGCCACGTTGCCAATCTTGACGTCAGATGGGCCCTCCTCCGCCACTCGGTACCGGAGAGCTGAGTCGGCACCCGGTAGCTGAGTCAGCAGCTGCAGCACTAACACCACGAGGCTGAGAGCCTGCGCCGCGGAGGAGTGCACTGCACCAAGCCTCTGCATGGCGCCTTCCTTCTCTCGCATCTCTCCTTCCCACTGTCTGTCTCTGAGCTGCCGCTTGTTTTTTCTTTAATGCTGTTTTGTGGTCTGGTGTAGTTCACAGCGTGGGTGTTTGATTTATCCTTTCTTACCTTCCCCTGCCGCTCTGCGGACAGCCGCCTGAGGTCCGGGGAAAAGCTTCCGCACTCTCACACTTAAGGCTCCTTTATTTTATCCTTCTCTTATACCCAGCAGGGCTTTTTCAACTTCTATAATAAAACTCTCGATGTCTTGCTGGGCTGTTCACGCCAAAGAGATGTCAAAAAAAATCCATGCTGCTGCGAAATAGAAACAACTAATTCATCAGCCTTTAAATAATCCACTTCAGTCTTTCTTTCCCGTAAAACCGGAGATCAGACGAGGTCGCTTATCAGTTCATTATGCCTCTTGTAAATTATTTTATTCCAGTCACATTTGGGACAGCAGCTTTTCTCGCGGTTTTCACAGTTAGAAACTGCAATGCAGCACCACACAAAAGGAAAAAAAAACACTGCTCAGCTCACCGGACGCCGAGGAAAATTAACTCGCATCCGCAAAAGAGGAATTGAAATCAGTTTGAGAAAAGTCTTTGGGATGCTGTTACTGGATCTCCTCTTACCTTCAGATCCAGCTGCGTTTTCCTCTTTTCCCCGCAGTGGAGCAACGTGCCAAGCAGTCGGATTCCTTCACGCAAGTTATGATGAAGACAAGAGTGCTTCAGAGCGAGTTTCTCATTGTTGTTTTTCCGTATAAAACTGAAAAGGAGAGCCTCTTTAGATGGGCTATAATTGAGATTCCAACATCATCCCCAATTAAGCTTAATCCATGCAGCTTGTGTCCGGGATGGATGTCTCGTGATGGACCAAGAGTAGATGCGTCTTTTTCCAAGAGTCCCGCATTCTCTATCTCTCCTCCACATGCGCCTCCTCCTTCTCTGGCTTTTTTTCTCTCACCTGCACTGCTTGGGAC